>NC_136958.1:32491392-32576425 GCF_032717465.1 Coenobita brevimanus | reverse complement strand
ACTCAACAATTTCCCCTCCACTTCATATATTCTTAATACATTCCACAAACCTTGCCTGTCTATTCTGTCATAAACCTTCTCCAGGTCCATGAAGGCAGCATACACTTTCTTTCCCTTCTCTAAATACTTCTCCGCTAAACATCTTAGAACAAATATCTGAACTACACATCCTCTTCCCTTCCTAAATCCTCCTTGTTCTTCTGCAACTAACTCCTCCATTATATGCCTAACTCTATCAACGAGTATTCTACCATATATTTTTCCAGTCACACTAAGAAGGCAAATACCCCTGTGGTTACCACATACTTCTCTCTCCCCTTTTCCTTTGTATAAAGGAACTGTTATACCTGATTTCCAGTCCTCTGGAACCCTTTCCCCTTCCCAAGCCAATCTGGGCAACTTCCATATCCACTTCACTACAATCTCACCCCCATACTTCAGCATTTCACCACATACTCCATCAATTCCTGGGGCCTTACCCATCTTGACCTTCTTCATTGCTTCCACTACTTCAGCTCTACTGATCTCTTCCTCCCTTCTCTCACCTCTTCTTCTCCTAGTCATTCCCCAACCACTTATACTCGCACTGCTCTCACTTCTACAATCAACAAATCCTCAAAGTGCTCCTTCCATCTCCTCAATTTCTCCCTCTTCACCACCAACAATCTATTATTCCTATCTTTCACTTCCCTACTATTTCCCCTATCACACTGCCTTACCTTCTTTACCTCCTTCCAAAACAATTTCTTACTCTCCCTCCATTTCACACTCAGATTCCTCCCAAACTCTTCATCCACTTTCTTCTTACTCTCCTTCACCAATCTCTTCACCTTCCTTCTCCTGCTCACATATACCTCTCTCTTCTCTCTCTCATCTTCTCCCCTACCTCTACCCACTAGCCATTCACTATTTCCTTCTTCTTTTGTTCCACAGCTCGTTTCACCTCATCATTCCACCATGCTGTCCCTTGCACACCCTTGCATCTCCTCCTCACTCCACAAACCACCTCACACGGTGTGCCTATCTCTTCCATGAATATCTTACATACGCCTTCCACCCCTTCCATCTGCTCTAACTCATACCTTCCCAATCTTTCTTCCACTATGCTCTTATACTGTGCCATATTCTCACTATCTTACAACTTCTCCACTCTTCTCCCAGGGGCTGTTTCCTCCTGTCTTCCCCTTCGTCTCCTCACCCACTTTCCTTGCAGCCTTACCTTGACCATCACTAAGTGATGGTCTGAGATTCCATTTCCCCATCCTCTCCACACTCTTGCATCAAATACTTGTCTTCTCATTCACTTATCCACACACACGTAGTCTATCACTGCCTTTCGTTCCACAAAATCACCATCCATCCTCCTCATGATTCTCCATGTACTGTATACCTGTGGATCATCTTAGGCCAAAAGTAGGTGCTGGCTATTGCCAACCCCTTACCAGCACAGATGTCCACCAAAGCACTACCATTCCCATCTACTTCAGTTGGCATACCCCACTGACAAACCACTCCACCCACTCGTACATTCCCAACTTTGCCATTCATGTCTCCAATCAAAAACAATCTCTCGCTCCTCTCAGACTTGTCTATACATGCTTCAACACTTGCCCAAAACTCATCTTTCACTCTTGCCACTTGGTCCTCTGTTGGCGCATAACCACATACAATTGCCCACGCTTGTATATCTACTTTCATCCTCACCCATACAATCCTTGCACCCACTGTTCCATACTCTCTTATATTCTCCTTCCACTTTTTGCTTATCATCATACATACTCCATCTCTTGCCCTCTCATTCTCATTAACTCCCACACATAATCACCCTTTCACCTGCCCATTTAGTTTCAGTTAGTCCACATATCCACATATACCCACTCTTGCATCCTCAAGCACCTGAACAATCTCTCTCTCATTCACTTGATCATTCATTCCTCTCACATTCCATGTCCCCACCCTCAGAATGTCCTTTGTCCATTCCTTAGTTGTCAACGTATTGTCCGTCCTGGTCCGAGTCACTTTATTTGTTTGTTTAGTTTCTTCATTTTGTGCCTGTAATTCTCCCTTGAGTTCTTTCTGTTCTTCATTCTGTGCCTGTTGTTGTACACCCTGTGCTTGTAATTGTTCTTTAAGTTCTTTCTTTTTAGATTGTAATAACTTCACAATTGCAGCCAGGAACACCTTCTCCTCCTGCCCAGCTCGGCTCCTTGTCTGCACACACGCTTGCTCCATCTCGAAGATTAGTCTCACTGCAGCACTGTCTAAAAAAAAATTCACACTCCTGACACCACTGTTATGTCCCCGTCCCACGCTGCCACAGGCTTCAACACCAGTAGTTCAGCATAGGAAGGACGTTGCCCAGTCAGTTGTTCTTCTAAGAGGCTGCCTTATGGTGTAAATTACACAAGATCAGCTCAGGTGTGACTGGCTTCTAAAGTTCCCTGTCTTTATTTTCCAGATAATTACACTTAACCCCTACACCGCGGGCATCTTTACCAATGTTTTGCGTGTGCCGCGGGGTTATTTGGACTCCGACAGACTCTCAAAAAATATTGGCCAAAAATCAGTTATTAGTCCTAAAATATTAAAATTAAATATGCTTATGGGATATACCTTCAGCTTTCTCCTGGAATGTTTGTTGAGCCTTCGTCGTTACCGTAGGACTTGTGGAGACCTCTGAAGTTGGGTAACGAAGTCTCCACTTTACACTTCCCGACAACCCTTAATATGATTACCACAGCCAGATATTAACACTATAAACACAACTCTATGATTTTCAAGTAGTTTGGGATCCATATTCCAAAAAAAAAAACACTGTGAAAGCAATGAAAATTATGAGCGCATCTGACCGTCGCACTTGTGCTAGTTCGCTCTTGGTACTCTGTCATTTATTATTCATAAAACCCCTCACACTATATTTCTATTACTATATAACACTTATATATATCTACAGTCTTTATCCATAAGTTTCCTTCAGTAGTATTAGTTTATTGTCACTGTAGGGATTCAATTTCTTTCAGTAAAATACGTAGCATTCCCTTTCTCATCCTGTATACTAGCATTGAGAGTGAATGTCACTTTCACCTTCACTCTCATAACTCATAGTATTCAGACATGCTAGAGTGAAACTTTCACTTTCATTACTCCTAGGGTATATACTCGTATTCTTATAATACTACTCATTTACATTTCTATTTACGTTCTCTATTTTACTTACGTTATTTACATTTCTATTTTATTTACACTGTGTTAGGCACCGTCACTTGAAGTAACTTATAAAACTATTTTCCACTGTTCACGTATATTTACATTCATTACTTTCACTTGCTGTTTACACATTATTTACACATTATTTACAATTCCATTTGCACTGTTTTACTCAATAGAAAGATCGTAGTCACTCTTTTATCAATTGTCAGCCCTTTACCTCTTTCCACACGAGGATTAGTAGGGGGTAAAGGTCACAGGGCCCTTTGCATGGGGGTGAAAAATCCCTGAAGCTAGCAAGAGCGAACAGACGTACCTCCACTTTGGAAGATGAGAGTGAACTGATAAGGGTGGGCCGGGGTGGTGGCCTACTTAGGGAAATTCATTACTGCCAACGTTAGCCTCTTGACACAGCTAATTTATAGCAGTGAAATGATTGGCAGGAAATCTAGACAATACATTATAAAATAGGTAGTTCCAGGTGAATGTAAATATCACTTAGGCTTCTCCCTTCCCTCCTTATATGTATATTTATTACGAAAATAGATTATACGGCATATTTCAAGGGGAAATAAACAGCGAAAATTAGCGAACGAGTGCACGTGAGGTGTTGTCAGGTGATAATTAGCCAATTCCAGGTGTATGGCACTCTCACTTACCTTATTTCTTTCTTGTATATATTATTTGGTCTAAGAATAGGGCATAAGGCTTATTTCAATGGATGAAATCAGTGAAAAATTCCAGGGAAGATTTACTTAGCGTAGCATGGCTGGGCAGGCGAGAGGATAGGGTAATGGAGGGGGGATAGGGAGGGGAGTCAAGAACGGGGAGAAATGGCTAAATTGTCAACAATGGATGGGAGTACAGATGAGATTAGGAGTGCTGACTAATGTTGGACATTGGTGGTATTGATAGATGATACAAGCCCCCACTTGGAATTCAAAATAACACAGAATCACAAAAGCGACGCCCCGCGGTATGATCCCTTGCTCCCAAGCGTCACAAAAGTGGCGCCCCGCGGTTAAGGGGTTAACCAACCGGGTGCCAGCTATTTTTAGCCCTGTGGGTCACCCCAGTGCCAGCCATTTTTCGACCTTTTTTTTTTTGGCTAAAATGATAGATTTTTATGTGGAAACAACGAATTTCGCAATTAAAATGCTCACCAAGGCTAGGAAATGAGTTTTATTGAGTCCTGCAGACTTGTTTACAGGTATAGCTGCTCTCTCATGCTCACCATGTACGTGAGAGAAAGCTCAGATATTCATGCTGGGAAGGTATAGCAATATTCAGTACACTTTTCTGATTACTTATTACTTCAGCATCTATCACAATTTGCATGTCTTTCTCACTGTGAGATAGGTACAAGCTGAGGTACAAGATAGGTACAAGCTGATTTCATTATGTACAGTCCTGGCACTTACAAGAAGATATTTACAACTTGACTTGACTATATAGTCCTTACACTTACAAGAAAATATTTACAACTCACACTTACATGAAAATATTTACAAAATGCCTTCACTATGTGCAGCACTGGGTAAGGCACACAGCGTGAGGCAGAGCAAGCGTGAGGGGGGTAGTGAGTGAATGTATGGCCTTGACAGCATGGGGGATGGTAGAGGAACAGTTACCTTACATGCCTGCCAATTTTTACCCACGAATCTTGAAAAATGCAGTCACAGTGAAGTTTTTTATTTTAGACCATTTTAAAATGGCACTGGCCGTGGCATTATGTCAGACCGTTTTAAAATGGCACTGGCACTGGTGGGTTAATGCTTTCCAACCTCACTTCATTATTTTCACAAGCACTGTTGCTACACAGACTTTACTAACTGCAATTACAGTTAATACTTGACAACAAAACTTCACTATTTTCACAAGTACCGAAAGTATACAAACTGCACTGCACTGACACTGAACTACACTTAAACTACACTGAAAACTGACTGACTTGCTCTAGTCTTTTCCTCATCCATATATAAGCTTCATAGAGTGTTCTACACCTCCACAGTTCTCTTATATTCCAGAGAGAGTGACAATTACAACAGCTACCAACTCGGAGACATCCAAAACATGCCAGCATTTTCTTACATTGCATAACACTCTAAATTGTTTAGCATAAAACTTAAATTACATAATTTATCAGTCACATAAATAAAACATTATAGAGAAAAAGATCACAAAAATTATTGTACAATTTACAAAATAACTATGCTCACAAGCAGCAGGCTAACTGCAACTCTGACTCTTACCAGAAGCACGATAAATGTCGGGAATTCTCCCGAGTAATTTAGCTAGCAGTCCAGCTTCTCAACAATATATATATATATATATATATATATATATATATATATATATATATATATATATATATATATATATATATATATATATATATATATATATATATATATATATATATATATATATATATATATATATATATATATATATATATATATATATATATATATATATATAGCCTATATATATATAAATATATATATATATATATATATATATATATATATATATATATATATATATATATATATATATTTATTTATATATATGTATGCACACATATAGTATTTATTTATTTTTTTATGAACGTTATTCTTGCTTTGTTTGGTCTTTTTATATAATTGAACAGTGGATAGACTTTTCGTCGTGAAGGGGTTGGAGATGGCCTTCATAACCCTTCACTACTATTCTCTGTTCACTTTACCTATGTGTAAAACTGCAGTCATACTATTATCATTGTTGAGCTATGGCAATATATGAACACCTGAAGATGGCACTGGTACGGAAAAAGTGCTATGGGCAGGATGTAGATTTACAGTTTTGTCTCGCTTTAAATGAACTGTAAAAGACCAATTGAATACCTGCGCCAGGTTAAAGTAAATGAATTATAGTGTGCTCTAAAATGCTGAAGGAAATCATTTTTGGTTACTCTGAAGGTTTTAATATGTTTAATGACCCTTTATTGATCATTCCTTCTGTCTCTTTAAAATCAGGTTGGTTTTCCTTCTTGCTTTTAGCTACTTCACTACGAAGGAGACCTTCCATGTACTGATGAAAACAAGTTTCGCGGTAACAAGAATAGACTTTCACCCCAAGACTCTTAGCCTTCAAATTCGCTGAATGAAATTAGTGCCATCCTGAATAGAATGGAATTGTTGAGTTGCCCGCCCATGAGAGGGTTTACAGTCCCGGTAACTCTTGTGCTTACTGTTACTTAAATAAAATCGTTTGGAGTTAACCGGAATAACATATTAGAGAAGATGTTATGTTGAGAAGATTTATAAAAGACTTATGTTGCTGCGGCAAATGGAACCAGCCAGAATTCTTTATGTGCTTAGAGAAATCGTCGGTAAGTGGAACGAACAGGAAATAATACAGAAAAGCTGAACAGCCATGGCATCACACATCCTTGTTTCAGGCCCACATTAATACTGGACCACTCATTCAGACATCTAGTTGTTCCTACACAATCATCCCTATTGTTGTAGAAACTCTTTACAGTGTCCTTCAATATTCCTTGAACACTGAATGTATGTTAAATCTTTCACACTCCCTTTCTGTTCACTCTACCAAATGTGCTGCCCAGATCCATAAATGCTATAAAATTCTCGGTTTTTCTCACGTCTTATCTCCACTGTCTATTTTATTTCAATTATTTGATCCACATATCCACTTCCTCATCATTGTTCTCAAGTACCTTGCCCAAAACACTCTACATACTATTTCACGATCAGTTTTGCACACACTTCGGTCACCTTTACTTTTATACGAAGACACTAGTACATTATCTTCCACTTCACTAATTAAGTTTCACTCATGCAAGCTTTTTTATATTACTAGTATTTCCGACAATTAGTTAACTGCACTTTCATCTATATTTTATTATTCCTGCATATACCTTATCAACATCTGATTATTCTTCATCCTGTTCACAGCAATCATAGCTTGCCATTGAAACATACTTAGCTAGCTATTCCTGCCTAGTACATCATGCAGCCCATTTCTGTTTACCACTGCTCCAGGTTCGCCATTCCCACTCAGTAGTTACTCTATAACAACACGACATAACATTTAATATACTATAGCAGTAGCCGTGTGTGTGTGTGTGTGTGTGTGTGTGTGTGTGTGTATTTTGGGCAGCCAAAACTACACATTGAAATCGCACAAAAATTGGCAAAAAAAATCGCAAAAAAATCGCTGATGTGAAAATATTTGGTCCCATCACGATTGAAAAACTTTTACTATACTTAATGAGCGATCAAATTTTGACCAATAAACTCCGCTTCCAGTACCCGGTCAGTTGCAGTGGCCGAGTGGTTAATATCTCGGACTTGCTTGCAGACAACTTGGGTTCCATTCCCGAAGCTGCAAACAACATGATCAATTGGTTAGCTGCAAAAAATCCAAGTGACAATGTTAGACTAGAACAGCACATAGACGGACCATCATGGGCCCTTCGATGTTGCCTTGACGGCCGATAGTGACAATGTTAGACTAGAACAGCATAAAAACGTGACTCAGATTACCTGAAATGATCGCAACACACGCGTGAAGTGCAAGGAAATGAGTGAGAATCACGAGGAAACGAGTGCGAAGCACGAGAAAGCGAGCGCGCAGTGCGAGAGCCCTCCTCAGGAGCAAGTGTGAGAGGGCTCAAAGGGCCCACGAGCACTTGTAATGTACTATAGCATCAATACTCCTCCACCTCCCCACCATTACCATCTTATTACATCACGTCCTTTTCAAATCACTTTATAAAATAACACACACACACACACACACACACACACACACACACACACACACACCATCTAACGGAGTTCATTATAGTATCTACTTCCACCGCTCTCACACCAGCTCCCCTGCTAACAACTCCACTTATCAACCTTCAAGGAAGAAGGCATTGACAAGTGAACGGTTAATGGCATGCATATAGAAGACGTCTTCTTTACCTAATAATTAACACATCAATCACCATTAACACGAGATATGGCGATAATGGCTCATCAGGTGTCGCACTACACGCTTGTACCATTGAAGGCCCATTATCTGAGGCTGTAATGCGGACCCCAGTATGATTAATGGATATAATAGGACTGCGAGTGGGTATGGGATGTACGAGTAAGTGACGGACCCAAAGCTGAAGGCAAACTTTGATTCCTGATTGTACATATATCACTATACATGCCACGTATTAACCTATTAAGTACGATGATGCCATTGTTTTGTTATTCATACTACAACTAAACTTTACCTCCAGGCTGCACATTAAGTGTTTGAGTCAGGCAATTTGGTCACACCGTCTTGTTCAACGTTAATCAGTAAGTTTCCTCCAAGAACTGATCGCTTATATAAAACTGGCAAAATCTGGCTTCAGACTTTCACAACGCTGATTTGCATTTCCTTAGAGTGCTCGCACGCTCATGTGTGTGAGGCGCCTCTGCTTGTGTAGTTGTCTATTTCCGTTTTATGTATGTATGACTACGTTTCTTTGTTTTTCTGTGTGTGTGTGTGTGTGTGTGTGTGTGTGTGTAGGTTCCTGCTTACAAACTATGTCTGTGCTTGTGGATGGCCTCACATAACTGTGTGTCTGTATGCCTGTGTCTGTGTATGTGGGTGGTTTTCATCAAATTTATCGTACAATAACTGTGCAAGATATCAAATTCCCCTGAAATTTATCATTTCATGACCATTTTCATTTAGCAATTACTTTGTATAAATGCGTGATATATTATTTACTTTCGCTGTCTTTTATATATTTGCTTAACATTTTGAAACAAAGAATATGTTTCGTATCTGTACTGAGATTTGTTATATTTACCATCATCGTAGGAGAAGGAGAGGGAGACCGAGAACGAGATGGAGTGATAAGATACCAGGGTACGGAGGGGCAGGGGTGTGTAGTAGGATGATAGACTGTTACTTAGCAGGGATAAAAACGTCTGAAGGTCCGTTTGACGAGGCAAACGTTCACCGAATGCAGCATCAGACACTATACAGATAGACAGATAAACTAGATGGATAGATAGATAGGTAGATAAGCAGTCATCATTATCTTCTCCATCATCATCACCTCCATCATCATCATTATCATCATCATGGCCACCAACGAAATCCAACTTTCAAAATTATTATGTGGTTGGCAGAGTACAAGGGAAAAGGACAACATTATTTTGACCAATGTTCTCTTGAGTAGATGTTGATCAGAGAATTAATGTATTTTTTTTTTTTTTGTAATATATATCCCAGGGTATTCTAGGACACGGGCAAACTTAGAGCCAGTCAGAGATGTGCTTGGCTTGCGCGGGCTGTGACTAAAGAGGGGGAGGGTAATCCCTGACCATGGTAATGAGTATATTTAGTGGTGTATTAGCAACAACGTTTGCAGCATTGGTGAGGTCGTCCTCTGATCGAACAAAGCCCATTCCAGGGTGCATCCTGAGTGGAGTAGTGGCTGGACAGTGGAGGATATAATGGAGCAGAGGCTCCTCAGATCTTTGCGAGCAGTGTAGGCATGGATCTGGGTCTCCATTTGAAATTTGTATGTAGCAAAGGAACCCCAAATGCAGTCGTCAGAGTCGCACTACTAGATAATTAGGTAGGCCAGGGGGTGGCAAAAGCGGGGTATAAGAAGTGGCAGTGGCATACCATGCGGCTGAGCATGAGCCCTCTGCAATGCAAAGCTGGTGGTCATCCCGTGATAGTCTGCTAATGGTGTTAACCCACGTTCTGACTAGGTGCGAGGTGCCGGGCCGAAGCAGAAATGTGACCTCCGGTAGGGAGCAAGCAGTGCGAGCTGCAACATCATTAAGCTCATTGCCTGCTATTCCCACATGACCTGGGAGCCAGTGGAGGGTGATAGTGGCACCCAGCTGGAGAGAAGAGAGGCAACGTGGTGAATTGCAGTGATCAAGACTACATTCTCAGTCAGAGAGAGTGAGTGGAGTCTCTGGAGGGATAATAGGGAGTCAGTGTAGAGTACGACATGTCCGCAAGAGTAGATATAGGCATGGCGCAATGCCACAAGGATGGCCACGAGTTCTGCTTGGAATGCAGAGACTCCCCGAGAGAGTCGCCAGGACTCTGTATAGCGATCACACACAAACACCGACCCAGCAGAGCCATCAGGACTGACAGACCCGTCCAAGAAATAAGTGGCTGTGTCAGGGGAGTGCAGGGTAGCCATCCTATGAAGACTCTCCTGATGCAGCATGGCTGGAATGGAGGAGCGTGGCTTCGCCTCCGAGGGACAGAGGATCATGAATGGAGGGGGGTCCCATGGTGGTGGGGCAGCAAACCCCAGACAGGGTAGGTCTGGATCTTGGCAAATGGCAGGGGCGGCACCCAGACCATGAATAACGGCAGCCATTGTGTGGGCCCAGTTGCGCTGTGGTAAAAGGGCCGGGGGCCTGGACAGGAGCCGCTTTAGCAGAAGGGACACTGGCAGTTGAGGGCGATGTTGCACGAGCTGGAGAGTAATAGTTGCTGCTCTTAATGCAATGCGGTGTGCCAGAGACGGCAAACCGCTCTCCATACGTAAGTTAACAAGCCGGGTCCAGCGAGAAGCGCCCAACATGACGGAGTGCACCATTCTGTAAGACCTCCAATGAACTAATAATCGGTGGGGCAAGGCCAATTAGGCAGATGGCACTATAGTCCACCAATGACCTAATGGCATGAACATAGAAAGTTCGGAGGACCCTATAAGATGTCCCCATGCTCCGGCTTGAAAGACACTTGAGAGCAGCCATGCGTGTTGAAGCACGCTCCCGCAGGTATTTTACGTGTCTCGGAAAGGTGAAGCCACCATCTAACCAGACTCCCAGATACTGGTAGACAGTAACAAAGGCAAGGTGATGTCCACCAAGAGTCAGTGGGAAATCTGGGGGACGAAGTCCGAAGGGGAGACACTTAGTTTTCTCCAAGTTGATTTTGAGGCCCAACTCATTGCATTTATCTTGGAGCTTAGAAAGAGCTGAGTTGGCCCGAGTAAAACAGTCTCGTCTTGCAAAAACGAGGGCCAGATCATCAGCGTAACTGAGTAGCGTCACTCCTGGGCCATAGTCAATGTTTAATAGCCCTTCCACCAACACATTGAATAGTAAAGGGCTCAAGACACTTCCCTACAGAGTGCCATTGGGGTGTCGATAGAAAGGGGAGAGGTGCCCTTGAAAGTGGACCCCTGTGGTACACTCTTTGAAGAAGTCCCTGACCCATGACAACAATCTGCCGCCCACTCCCCTGGCCGCAAGAGCAGCCAGAATAACCACAGGGCTGGCCAGTTCAAAGGCTTTTTCGAGGTCGAGGAAGACGGCCATCCCCCTTCCCTCTCTGAGCTCCCCGAGGAAGGAGGCTAGGCAATGCGTAGCACTCCTGCCTGGATGGTAGGCAAAAATCCTTGGGTGCAGGAGTCCCAGGCGCCAGGCAAGGCGATCTCACACAACCCTCTCCACTGTCTTAGCAACACAGCTAAGAAGAGAGACGGGCACATGGAGGTGGAATCGCGAGGTTTAGGAATTGGATGGATGACTGCCGTCTTCCACAACCTCGGCAGACGACCCTCAGACCATGAGAGGTTGAGCAGATCAAGCAGTCACTCACTGCCACAATCTCCAGCATGAGCTAGCATTGAGTAGGGGAGCCTGTCAAACCCAGGTGCAGTGTCACTCCTGTGGCGAAGCGCTTTTTGGAGTTCCCCACTGGTGATAGGACCATCAGCAGGGTCCGGCCTGTCACAGGCAGCCTGGATCTCAGCGACACGGGAGGCAGACAGTTGTACCTGTAGGGCCCGGATGTACGGCAGGAGATTGTTGGAGGCGGAACGGTCAGCGAAGTGCTGTGCAAGACGGCTGGCCTCAGCGGCAGGGTCAGGATGGGAAGTCGGATGAGGAGGACGTGGATCAGTGATGGACCAGATTCTCCTCCACATCTCACGGAGTGTCGAGTGAGAATCCAGGGTACGACACCACCCGATCCACGCCTTCTCTTTGAGGTCGCATAACTGCGACCAGATACCAAAGGTGTGGGGATGTACGGCGCCGCAGGTATTGTCTACGTGCCACATTCAGTCGGTGATTCAGCTCCCTGACCCTGGCACAATAGATCCAGCCATCTCTGTAACACTTCGCAGATCATTGTTGCAGCGGGATGGTGAGAGAGGCTGCCTGTGTGAAAGCACGGGCTACTTGATCTGCTCGGCTCTCGAGATCTGAGGCAGGAGGAAATGCCTCCAAGGCCTTCGCCAAAGCGTAGCCAAAAGAAGCCCAGTCGGCCCTGTGAATATCCCATCGCGGCGGAGGGAGTTGGGGGGGGGTGGAAGTGGATCCATGGGCAGAGAAACCTGCACTGCAAAGTGATCGGCTCCGAGATGGGGGTGGAGCGACCAGGTTGCAGAGCCTGCAAGAGGGGAGGAGGTAAAGGACAAGTCGAGGCGACCCCCAGCGACATGTGTGGCCCATGCAGTGTCATTTAAAAGGGAGACTTCCTCCATCTCGTCCATAGAAGGGAGGAGGGTCGCTATCTGTGGACTCGATGTGGTCCCGAACCAGGACGGCACAACCCCTCATGACACCACTCACATATGGGAGGCGATAGGTGGTGTAGCCAGGGAGATGGAAAGCTGCCCGCTCCAGCAGTAGGGTCTCCTGCAGCAGGAAGACATGAGGCTTATCCCTCATTGGTGCCTCCAGTAAGAGCAGGGGCTTACTCCTGGCCCCTAGGTAATTCCACTGGAGGATGCAGAGATGGGCAGAGGCATCTCGCAGGCAGGTGGATCCATCTGACAGGCATCCTCCATTGGAGTTTGGATCACTGGCACCTGTGTGCCACTGACATTACTGGTAAGGGCTCCATGGAGGACACTGGAGGACATGGTGCCTGATCAACTGGTGGAGGAGCGGAGTGGGACTGAGCTGTGGCTGACTGCTCCCATTGAGGTTTCCTGCGAGGGCAAGGAGAGGCAGGGGAATGGAGTCGATGCTTCTTCTCGAACGCCTCATCCAAAATGAGGCTGACTGTGGCCACGGCTGGGTCTGTGTTCAGTGACAGCCCCGTCATCTGTGCGATCATTTGCACCACCGCCACTGCTATCTGTGTTCCCAGTGACTTGATCTACTCCATGGTGAAGAGTGGAGTCGGCTGGGTAGGAGCTGCTGAGGGACAAGGCTCGGGGCTGGGTGACGGAGCCTGAGGAGAGTGCTCTGCCGGATGGTGGATGTCGGCAGTAGTTTGGCCCTGAATGAGTGCTGTGGGCAGAGGCGGGAAGTCGGCCTCTTTGAGAGCTGGTGGACTCGGTGAAGTAGGGTGGCATTGTTGCCCCCAGACAAAAGTGCCTGGGGGAGCTGGAGTGGCACTGATGGCCTGCTGGTGCTTGACCCACTCGACCTGCCGTTCCCCGTCCCTGTTGCACCGCTTCATCCTCGCAGGGCAGCTGGGGTGCCATGCATGGTGGGACCCGGTGCAGTTGGGGCAGCGGGCAGTGACAGGCTCCTTCGCCTTGAAGCGCGCAAGACACTGCTCTGTGTCGTGGGCGCCACTGCAGATCCCGCACACGACAGGGCGGTTGCAGTTGGCGCAATGGTGTCCGTAGTGTTGGCAGCGGTAACACCTCAGCGGCTCTGGTGTAAAAGGGTGAAGGTAAAATATGTCCCAGTTCCTCAGGTCTAGCTGTGGGACTAGAGGGCCTCTCAGCGTAATGCACAACTGCTGTGTCTCCACCCGTGTGCGGCGGTTCTGGCACCGCGTCGCCTCTTCCACCAAGCTGTGCTGGAGGAGGATCTCCACCGGCATGCGCCGGGGATACCCCATGACAGTAGCCTTGGTTACTTGCCCACTCTGTGTCAGTTCTACAAGATGCACTGGAAAAGCCTCGTCCTCTGCTGGTGCCTTCAACCGCAGATACGCTTCCTCGGTGGCAGGGATGATCACACAGCTCTCGTCGCAGCCGAAGCAGTTTGTTACCGCAAGCCCTGGCAGGCGACACTCCAGGGTAGCGACCGCATTGTAGCTGGTGCCGTAGCCCAGCTGGACCGGAACGCGAAATGCGGGGAAGGAAGAGCGACGTGGTGGAGGAGCCGCAACTGACACCACAGGGCGTCGAGCAGGTGGTGGCTCCCTTGGAGCCGCCGGGCGTGTTGCCTGGAAGGAGCCGTTTCCCTGTGTCTTATGTTGTGTTTTCCTCGACACAGTGACCCAATTATTGTCTTCTGGAGACTGGGCAGGAGATTCAGAGGTGGTGGCTTGGGCAGGAGGAGCAGGGGCGAGAGGAGCCGCGGCAGCAGGAATGCTCTGAAACACTCTTGGCTGAATGGAGGTAAGTGACGCCCTGGAGGAAGCAGAGGCTGAGGAGCGTGTTTTCTTTTGCTTGGTGGCGGGACCGCGTGCAACACGAGAGAAAGCAGAGGTGGCCGAGTTGGTGGTGGGAGCAGTTGGAGCTTTGGTAACCTCCTCCATTGCCTCGTGGAGGCGTGCGACCTTCGCTGAGCACACAGAGGAGGTAGTCGAGGCAGCAGAGCAGCGACGAGCCACAGCCCCGGTGGAGCGAGAAGTAGGGTGAGCAGTGGAGAAATCCCCAGCTGTCGATGAGTTGGAGCTGTCAGAGGAGAGGCGCTGCTCCCGCTTTGCACCCGCAACAGACTTAGGTGGGGAGTTCCTTGACATGGAGGGAGGGGGGGCATTTAGGCCCTATGGGCCTAGGGATATCTGATCCCTTCGTCCCTACAATACACACACACACACACACACACACACACAGATCACAGAGACACACGTCACCCACACACAAGCACAGCACTCGGACACACACAGCCAAAAAAATAAACTAGAAAAGTGGCCTAAGTCCCTACAGTGATGGGCATCCTATGCTCCCCGCCCTCTAAAGGGCGACGTAGGAGGCCCCGTCACTGCCCCTTGCGGGTCTTCCCTAATCTAGCAGAGCCGCTCTCCCTGCCTCCTTTAACCAGGCCCTAATGGCCCCCCTCATGGAAGTGCCCTAACGGCACCCCTTCAGGTTTCTGCATCGTACTACAGTGAGGGACACTAATGGCAGGCCAAACACACACACACACACACACACACACACACACACACACACTCCCACCCACACCCAGGCAATCTGAGACAAAGTCCCAGAAAAACCTGGAAAAACAGCCAAAAAAATACTCACTGCCAGAGACGAAGTCCCTAAAGTGGCAAAAAACTGAGTAAAACGGACGAAAATCTTCACCAGCAATTCAGACAGAGTCCAAATCGAGAGAAAGATCGGCCAGAGCTCCGAGACAGACAGCGTCTAGGCAAGGAGTGTGTGTGGAATCAGTGAGTCACTCACATGCCTATGTAGGATAACAATGACTGAGATATTCTTTTATGAACACTGTAAGAAATTTGAAAATAATTGAAACTATGTCTTTCAGAGTGTGTGTGTGTGTGTGTGTGTGTGTGTGTGTGTGTGTGTGTGTGTGTGTGTGTGTGTGTGTGAGAGGGAGAGAGAGAGAGATTTTGCTGGGAAATGCCGACATTTAAGGAGGATATGTCAGAGCAGAGCAGTCCTGGAATCTGTCTCCATCTTTTTCCTCCTTCCTCCCATTCTTCCTCTTTCTCTGTTCCTCCTCTTCAGTTCCTCGTCTTCCCAGTCTTCCTGTTCCTCAGTTTCCCCTTCTTCCTCTTCCTCATAGTTATCATCTTCTTCTTCCTCCTTATCCTTAGCATTACCTTTTTCCTCTTTATCCTGTTTTTCTTCATCCTTCTCCTTATCCTTATCATCTTCCTCATCTTCCTTATCCTTATCCCTTACTTCTTTCTCCTTATCCTTATCATCTCTTTCCTCCTCCTTAGCCTTATCATCTTCATCCCCTTTTTTTTTTAATGTTCCTTCCTCCTCCCCCTCCTACTCCATTTCATCCTACTCCTCCATCTTCTCCCTCTCGACTCTGCAACTTTCTTCTTCCAACTCTTCTTTCCCCCTACTCTTCCTCCCCCCCCCCTCCATTATCCTTCCCTCCGTCTTACTCATGAACATTTCTATCTTCTTTTCTACTCTCACATCAGTTCGTATATTGTCCTCTTAACCGTCCATCACCCAGTCCTTTATTGCCTCATCAGGAGCGAAAGGGTTCGGGGTTAGGCCACTCAGTCCAGAGACTGACTGACCTGTTGGCAGCCCCAAATTTTCTCTATGTTGACAATAAACCCGTCTTTTCCTTGGATTTAAGCCCTCTTGGATCACTTCAGGTTGGAACGCCTTAACTCACTACATCACAGTGCGTTCGTTAGTGATCATATGATTCCTACCCAACGTGAAATTCTCTTATTTGCAAATCACCCACCGTTGTCACCTCTAGGAAGCAGTAGATCAAATGAGGGGATGGAATGCATTGTCACATATTATATACTAATCATAATTAATAATCTGATACAATTGTTCGTTAAAAAAATGAGATGGTCAGTCAAAAACATTCCTTGGCCGCCGATTCACATAATTTCTTGTTTCTCTGTTTATCTTTGTATCTCCTAATATCTCCAGTATTATGACGTCACAGAAAATGTCAGCTTGGAGCAGCCCTTCCTGAACCAAGTAAAATTGTCAGGCGACAGCAAGAACAATATTAAGATTGCGTCATCGTAGTGATGGTGTGCGGAAATAGTAGTAGTGGTAATACTAGTAGTAGTAATAGAAGTAGTACTAGTAGTAGTAGTAGTAGTAGTAGTAGTAGCAGCGGCAGCAGCAGCAGTGGTAGCAGTAGCTGTAGTAGTAGTAGTTGTAGAAGTTGCAGCAACAGTAGAGTGATTTCTCTCTCTGGCCAAACGGACAGATCAACCACATGCAAGAAATCACCCCTGCATGGTCAACCCGTGACGTGAACACATGTTTCCTTGCAGTAGACAGCGCCTCGTCACAACAAGGCGCGGGGATGAATATGGAGGCTTGGTTTCATGATGACCACTTTTGTGTGTTCCCACCCCGTTAACAGGGGCACCCTACTTAGCTTCATATCACCCTGCTATTTGCTTATATGGGCACCACCCAGCTTTATAAATGGTTTTCTGGGTTACATGAGGGTTACATGAAACCATTAAGCTTGTCACTCAGCGTAATTTCACCTAAGGAGGAAGTAGGCAGCACTACATCAAGTAAATGAATGATGATCCCCCTCATTCCCCCCCCCCCCTTATTTTTCTTTTTCTTTTTAATCCTCCCTTTCTCCTTTTATGTCCTCTTTATTCCTCCCTCACTCTCGCTTACTTTTGCCTGTTATTTAACCGCTCTCCCTCCGCTACTTCTCTCCGCCCTCTGTACCACCCTTTCTCCCTCTTCACACTTTCTTCCTCTTTACTCTTGCCTCCCACCCTTCGTACCTTCCTCACCCTACCCTTACACTTTCATCTTCTCTTCCTTTACTTGTCACCTTCCCTATGATCTTCCACCTTGCTCTTCAAACACCCTCTGTTGTATTCCCTCCTACACTCCTTCGATTATTTGTCCTCCATCTTTACCTTCCTCTTTTCTCTTGCTTTCAATCTCTCTCTCTCTTCTCTCCTTCCCTCATGTTATTCATTCGTCTTTACTTTTGCCTCTCACCCCTCACCTCTTTTTCTCCCTCCTCGCTTTGAACAGGACTTTGATCAGTGAGAGAAACGATATGAACTTCACCCCCCACCCAGAGGCACACAATAAATATCTCAACCCAAGACTTTGTTCATTATGTAACCTCCTAATATCGGGTCTCTCTCTCTCTCTCTCTCTCTCTCTCTCTCTCTCTCTCTCTCTCTCTCTCTCTCTCTCATTCTACGTCGCTTATAATTCAAGGTGTAAACTAACCATTTATGCAGAGGTATTCTCATTCTGTTATTCTGAAAATAATACTCCAGTCAGATATCTACAAAACAGTTTATCATTCTCACTCGTACATCCCTGCTCTCGTGATGACCAACCTTTTTCTCTTATTTACCATCACTATATGTGCATCACTGTATTCATTTCTTCCTCACTATCGATTTCTTGTTTTCACAGTTCGTTCTCTACCGTTCTATGTTACCTTCATTCGTGCTTTTTTTTTTTTTTTTTTACCACACACATATTGCATTCCAAATCGTCCACTCTCACATCTCCATTCTCAAACTGCTGCTCTTGCACTTTTATTCACGTAATATAATAATTTCATCATCACACTTGCATTCCCATATCATAGTTTTCGTGGTCATCATTATCATCAGACTAATACTGTTCTTCCCGTTATTAATTTGGTGAACTTGAAGCTAATAAAACAACGAAGGAGAATAATCAGTGTGCCCAGCAATAATTGTCCCAGTTCCATCCATGTTAATCAATACAGCATTCGTAAATCTATTGTTTACTTCCATCGTTGCTCAGACACATTTTTGCTCCCATATTCACACATCTCCACCCTCTCACACTCATCTTCCTACCTGTTCTCATCTTCTCAGACTCGCACACCGAATTCTCAGAGATACAATCCCCCTTTTCGATGACTTGAAGGTTTAGAGAATGTATGTGTGACAAAATTCTGTGTTAGTATACTTTATTATTCTATTTTTCCTTTTTTGCTGATATAGAGCCTACGTATCTTAATTATAAAAAATAGTGATGCAAATGAGGATCAGGACGATGATGACGACAATGTTGGAGAGTGATGATGATGATGTTGATGGATGCTGGATGCTGCTGTTGCTGCTGCTGTTGATACTCGTGGTTGTAGTGATGTTAATTATGATGATGATGACGATGATGGCGCTGATGATAATTATGATTACGATGACATCCCTACTCCAACACCCATATTTTTACTACCGTACCAAAATGTAACGCGCCTATGCTTGAGTCGCGTGAGAGAGTGGGTGAAATGAATCTGTGTGTCCGGTATATGTCATAGGCAGACAGTGAAATTGGTCATCTCGTGAAATGACTCGTGAGTTTCTGAAGTAAGGCGTAGTTGAGTCTGAGGAATTTAGGACAGGCAAATATAGGTTGAGGTTAGGATAGGGTGGGATAATCTAGGAGGAGCCTATTTTGGGTTTGGTTAGGTCAGATTAATATTAATTAAAATTTAAATACCTTAGATTCACCGTAACAAAATCAGCTATAATTAACCTACCTAACATAATATTAACCGAAATTATCCTAATCTACCAGACACTCGATTATCCCAGCCAAACTTACCTCAGCCCAAAATGATGTAGCGTTAATGAACCCAATCCAGCTTTACTTTATTTCACAGAATTACTGATTTCAAAATCTGTCCGTAATGTATGTAAATATAAATATAAATATAAATAAATAAATAGATAGATAGATAGATATAGATGGATACATATATATATATATATATATATATATATATATATATATATATATATATATATATATATATATATATATACACATAGACATTCATGGAGAAAAGCTAAACCATTTAAGATTTGCAGATGACATTGTCCTAATCTCAGAAAGAGCAGAGACATTGCAAGAAATGTTAAATGACCTGAACAGAGAAAGTCTCAGAGTAGGGCATAAGATGAACCGGAGTAAAACTAATGTTTAATCCTCAAACACCAAAGAGTGTCATCAGAATAAGTGGAGAAATTCTTGAAGAAGTCGAGGAGTACAATTACCTGGGACAAATACTAAAATTAACGAAAGATAATTAAAGCGAAATAAAAAGCCGCATTACAATTGGATGAAAAGCGTTCTGTAAACATAGGGACATTATGAAAAGTAGCTTGCCAGTTTGTATGAAACGACAAGTATATAACGAATGTATAATTCCAGCTATGACGTATGGTTGGGAGACTTGGAAACTGACAAAATCGATGGAAAATAAATTAATTCATTCTCAGAGAGCAATGGATAGGTCAATGTTGGGAATATCTTCAAGAGACAGGAAAAGATCAACTTGGGTGAGAGAGCAGACTTAAGTCAAAGATATTATAAAAGTTATAAAAGAACAAAAATGGAGGTGGGCAGGTCATGTAGCAAGAACAAGGGATAATCGATGGAGCAAGAGATTGACTGACTAGACACCAAGAGATGGTAAACGTAGCAGAAAAAGGCCAGACAGGAGGTGGAGGGATGAGATAGAGAAATTTCCAGTGAAAACGTGGCAAAGATTAGCTCAGTCAAGGAAATCGTGGAAAAGGCTGGGGGAGGCCTTTGTTCAGCAGTGGACTTGTAATGGTTGATGATGATGATGATGATGATATATATATATATATATATATATATATATATATATATATATATATATATATATATATTCATGCAAGGAACAAGGAACCAAAGGCCAATATATATATATATATATATATATATATATATATATATTCATGCAAGGAACAAGGAACCAAAGGCCAATATATATATATATATATATATATATATATATATATATGCAAGGAACAAGGAACCAAAGGCCAGAGCCCCGTAAGATTCCTCCCTCTAAGAAAAACAAAAACAAGACAGCCAAGCGCGAAAATCACGATCAGAGAGAGAGAGAGAGAGAGAGAGAGAGAGAGAGAGAGAGAGAGAGAGAGAGAGAGAGAGACGCCAGAACATCCTTTCACTGTTTGTATCCATAATTTTTTTCAGGCATAGCTTGTGGATACTCTTATCGTCACTCATTCGACCACCAAGCCTCGACTCGCAAACAAGAAAAAATGTCACGGTTATTTTGTCTAAATTTTTGAATAATCAATACCATTCCTGTTAACACCTTAGTACTGTGTACACTTTTTTTTTTTTACTTAGAATTTGGATCAGAACTTTTGAGAATTAATTAAGGTCTTGACAATGGAATCCAGCCAATTTAGGTCAAATGAGAAGACAGGAGTAAAACGTAACTATTGTATTATTAGGAGTAGAGGACGTCTCTTGGGTTAAATGTGTTTTGATGTTATGTATTACGTTGAGGATTTTCAAGTTGTGATATGCTGTGCTAAAGTAAATGTTGTTCTTCTGTGGATGTTTCTGGTCTATTATGTTAGCAGAGATTGTCATTATATTAGATATCATATATGGAGCTGGACAGAACTAATTTATGGTATTATGTTTGAAGTTACACTTCTTAAATTTTTGTAAGTCTATAATAATCTATCACATTTTGTGCCCAGTTGTTCAGTGGTCATCATCATCATCGTTATCAACATCTGTGCTTTACATCATCCATGGCACCCTCTGATAATATAACCTCAAGACTATCTATTCAGATATATTATTTTATTATTTACATACATTTTATTATTTACATATTTTATCTATCACTTTGTATAAGCCGCAACATTCTGAGGAACAGCGTTGCGAGATGCATATTTTCCATGTCAGGCGTTTTTCTCTTCATCTTTCACAAGCATTTATTGTTGCATTCTTACATTTCACACTATAGTCCATTCGCTTTAAATTGGCGGAGATCGTCTTTTTACAGACTATTTCCCCTATGTAATTGGCAGAATAGGGCAGTGCTATGACTCTGCATCTTTTCCACAGCTCTCCATTACTAACACCATTCCAGTGCTGTTTTTTGTTACAGCTCAGCATTCAAATTAGGGAGATAACAATTTTATGGTTAGTTAAAGTGAACATGGAACACATACTGTCTGCTTCTCCCAGCAATATCCTCAATCAGCTTTGGCTCCAAATCTGCTTGTTAAATTCTGCAGCTGTGGTAAACCTTCAGACGAAATAAGAAGCTAGTGAAAAGTATATTCCCCGTTCAGTGCCAGGCTATGATTTGCGTGTTGAAATGTTGTGTCATGTTAAACTGGCGTATGTCTGCTGAAATACGTGTATCAGGGGCTTGTGATTTCCCCATCCAGCACTGAAAATAGTCTTGAATACCTGTCTTTGATGAGAAATACGACAAGATTACGAAAAACCAAAAAACAAAAAAATGGAGAGAGAGAGAGAGAGAGAGAGAGAGAGAGAGAGAGAGAGAGAGAGAGAGAGAGAGAGAGAGTGCCGTGCGAGCCACCAGTGTTCAAACCTCCTAAATTTACAGACGAGCGCTATTTATGCCGGGGAAGTTCACATGCGGAGACGAGACTGGCCAGAGCAGGAATTTATGAAGGAGCCTATCACTTTGGCTCCTACGATATTTTCAGCTGAAAAAACAAAACAAAAAAACATTTATAGGTGGAACAATGGTAGACTACCAGCATCATTACACTCAGGCTCATGTAACTCACTTTCAGCTAAATAAAATCGCCTAGCGTTAGTAGCTAGGTTTAGAGTGTGAGGTGTTTGCAGAATCGTTTAATCTCACTCAGCTGGTAAAGCAACCAACCAGAATACCTGATAATCCTGACCATAATGCCCATCTCTTGGATTTATTCTTGACAAATAATCCAGATCAATACAGGATAGAGGTACTGTCATCACTTGGATCCTCTGACCACAATCTCATCAAAGCCTCCCACACCTCCCCGTTCTGAACCTGTCGGTGACCCGATGGCACTTTGATAGGGCAGACTGGGATGGATTTAGAAATTATCTTGCTGGCATTCCATGGCAGTCTTTCATCTCTTGTGATCCCAATTCTACCCAGTCCCACATTTGCGACTTAATGCTAGCTAGTATGGATTTATTCATACCAAGTGAACAGTTCACTAAAAGATCGAACTCTCCAAAATGGTTTGATGGCAACTGTGCCAGAGCAACAGCCAAAAGTCATTAGCACATAACTCTTACTTAAAATAAAAAACATCTGAATCACTCTCTGAATTTAAAATGGCTAGAAACCATGCAAAAGCTGTATTAAATCTAGCTCAATCAAACTTTCTTCAAAAGCAAGCATCAGAACTACTTAACAACCCTAATGACAATAGAATATTCTGGTCAACTCTTAATTCTTTCAATAATAACTTTAACAAGTCATCTTCCATTCCCCCACTAAAATCATCAGATGGCAACATTACAAATGACCCGCGTGGGAAAGAGGATATTATTGCCAGTGCATTTGCCAGAAACTCTACCATACACGATACCAGCCAGAATGTCCCAGTACTAGAACTTGACTCTCCCGAAATTGCCTCACTTAAAATACAGACAAGATACGTAAAATCCATCCTAGACAATTTACTTACCAACAAAGCTCCAGCCCCAGATGGAATTCCGCCAATTGTTTTGAAAAAGTGTTTCCCTGAACTTGCCTCTGTCCTAGCTAAATTATTCAGACTATGCATACGTACTTCTTTATTCCCGAAATCATGGAAAGAAGCCATTATCCACCCAGTTCCGAAGAAAGGAAGTTCATCTGACCCTTCTGATTACAGACCAATAGCTGTCACATCTTCTCTTGGTAAGGTATTTGAAACTTTAATTAATAAGCACATTGTTAAACATCTTGAATCCAACAACTTAATTAGTGATAGACAATATGGTTTTCGCCACGAAAGATCCACCATTGACATACTCAATCTCTTAACTCATACCATCCATCGATCAATTGATCTTTTTGGAGAAACTCATGCAGTAGCTCTTGATATTTCTAAAGCTTTCAACAGAGTATGGCACCGTTCCCTGCTGTCCAAACTCCCTTGCTATGGACTAACGTCTTTTGTTCCTTTGATTTCTTCATATCTTAGTGACAGGAAAATAAGAGTAAAAGTAGATGACGGTTATTCCAATTTACACTCAATTAACGCCTGCGTGCCGCAGGGGTCAGTTCTGGTGCCAACCCTATTCCTGGTTTATATTAATGATCTCTTATCTGTCACCCACAATCCCATCCACTCATACGCAGATGACTCAACACTACATAGTTCATTCACACTCAGACACCCATTTACAAAGTCTAGTATCTCTACCTCCCAACTCAGTACAGCCATCTCCATAAATCAAGACCTATCTACGATCAGTGAATGGGGACAAAACAACCTTTTCTCTTTTAATGCTAGTAAAACTAAATATATACATTTTACTAATAGACAGATATTGCCAGATTCATACATTACCTTCAGTGCTACTAATATTCCCATCTCCAAAAGTATTGAAATTCTTGGTGCCTCATTTAACAATGCCCTCAGCTGGACCTCTCATGTTAGATCACTTGCTAAAACCGCCTAAGAGAAACTTGGATTATTGTACAGAGTCTGTAACTTCTTCGATGATGAGCAGTTAGCTATAAGTTATAAAAGTCATGTGCACTCTCAGCTTGAATACTGCTCACCCTTGTGGAATGGATGTGGAGAGGTTGCATTAAAACAATTAGACAAAGTTCAGAACAAAGCTGTTAGAATTATTAACAACTCTGCCATTACAAATAAACTGCTTCCCCTGCAAGTAAGAAGGAATGTTGCCTCCTTTGCATTATTTTACAGATATTATTTTGGCAAATGCTCAGACGAAGTTGCGTCCATGGTGCCACTTCTCCATGCCTTCCCTCGTGCTACACAGGCATCTGGTAGCGCTCATGACTGGAATGTCACTCAGCCATATTGCAGAACTTCTGCCTATAAGAATTCTTTCATTCCTCGAACTGCATCTCTCTGGAACTCGCTTCCCCAGAGTTGTTTCCCTCCAAATTTCAACCCACAGCTGTTCAAGTCTAACTGTTACCGATATTTTATGAACAGAGGACACCAGTAATCTGGTGTATGGATTGTTTTTTTTTTTATTCATTTGTTTTTCCTTCCTGCATTCTGTTATTAAAAAAAAAAAAAAAAAAAAAAAAAAAAACAGCGCATGCCAGAGTTTTTCCAGCCATGAGAGGGGTAGTGGCACCAGTATTAAAGCTTTCAGCCTCTTATGACTCACTCTCAGGCGAATGAAATCGTCTTGGGTAATCTACAATAGATTACTAAAGAGGGTTTTAGCTACAGTATGAGAAAGTTAACCAAATTTTGAGACAAGTAAGGAATAAGAAAAGTGAATCACTATCTCAAAACTCATATTGCTTGGTCATATTCCTCATTTCCCTGCTTACTCTGTTTTAATTGTGAGATTCTATTAGGTGTTTGAGGGGCGATATAAGTATGCAGTCCAAAATTAACTCAAATTTAAGTTAGTTAACGAATGCGGTCTTAGGCCATGGTGTTGGTGGTGGAAAGTGTCATCAACACTCATGGGTGGGATTTAGTTTAGTGGTGAGGTGGAAGTTGGTAATTTTGCTCTATATAAGGATAGGAGCGTTTTATTTGGCTCGTCCCAGACGTCTTGGGCACGATTTATTTATTTTTTTCACTTTAAGGTTACAAGGTGTAAATTGTTCTTTACTGAGAAATTATAAGTTTTAGTTGGCTTTTTTCAGATTCCATGAGTAACATTTTTCTCATTTCATGAGTGAGAAGGATAGCCTGGCTTACTTCAGATGTAATTTGGCTCAGTTAGGGATCAGGGCTCATTTCGGGGAAAGTGGGTCATATTAGAGATGGAGAAGATGGTTACTTTGGCTCACTTCAGGGATGAGGGTGGGGATAAATTTGACTCATTTCAGGAGTGGAGAGTAATTTGGCATATTTCAAAGGTGCTTAATTTGGATCATTTCTAGGGTAGAGGGGTTAATTTGACCCTTTATAGGAGTGGAGATATATTATTTGACCCATTTCAGAGGTGGAAAGGGCTTATTTGGCTCATATCCGGGGAGGAGGAGATTAATCTGATTTAGTGTACGGGAGAAGGAAGCTAATTTGACTTGGTGTAGGGGAGCAGGAAGCTAATTTGGCTCATTTAAGAGGTGGAGGAGTTAATTTGGCAAATTTCTGGGCCAAAGCAAGATAATTTGACTCAATTTAAAGGCGGAAAAAGAAAATTCGGTATATTTCAGGGTAGATGTAACAATCTTTATCGTTTCAGTGATCAGTGATAGGACTTCACTGGTGTTAGCATTGTTGCTGTGATCCCAGGATCAACCGAAGTATGGATTGTTGGAATAAGTTGTCCTTCTCCTGCAGCCCATTATCCTCCTATCGATGGATATGACAGTAGGTGAGGGACTTGCGTATAAACCGGCAGTGGAGCCGCCTGGTTATATCGGCGCCACGACATGAAGGTGTCCCTCTCCGACATCCGCGAAAGAGTTAAATGGGGAAGGAAATATTTTTTTTTATCATGCTTGTAAAAATAGATTACTTATTGGTTTTTTTATTCTTATACGTTATTTCTTCTTTACGATGACATTTATGTTTTCTTTTAAGTATTTCAGTACAATGTATGTTTTATTTATTCTTACTATCTGCAGGCGATTTTATTCACTCCACGAAAGAATTGTCGAGCTGAGTGCTTAGATTTACCCTTAATTACCTTCACTACTTAGTATTCTATTATGTTAAAGGATAAAATTGTCCACTGCAACTCCTTTTACTTCAACTTTGCCCAGACTTTCGTCCTTTTGTGGCTCATTTCACTTATATTGGAATGACACAGTAAGACAAGAAGATTGTAACTCTCAGAAACAGTTACCGATCTCCGGCCATGAGAATATTGCTGAACTTATACTTCTTGTAATAACTCAAATACCGCTTGTCAATCTGTGACTAAAAAGTATGAAGACTTCGTCCAGGACCAGACAGATCTTCAGGACCAGACAAAACTACTAGGATCAAGAAGGGCCTCATTTGTGTTTGCGTTTTTCCTGTATGGAGGAGCAATTGAGCAATTATTGAATACTGGGGTGTCCGAAATATCGTAATGTCACCATGAATAACCTTCAGAATTTTATCCATACAAAGATTGAAAAATAATTGTAGCAAGAAGTTTCTTTCCATGTTCCTTTACCTATACCAGTTTTGGAGTAAGCTGAGGTTGAAAATTCATTATCTTTAGTCATTATTGGACCTGTGACCATGAGAAGTGGATCAAGGCCACTGAAACAGGGTCCGTGTAATAAGGTCATGGTGCTGCACATCCTTGATAAGTATGATGAAAATCGGAGATGATGAGTGACAGAATATTAATAATAATAATAATAATAATAATTATTATTATTATTATAATCATCATCATCATCACCATCATCATAATATTAATAATGATAATATTAATAATAATTAATATTATTATTAATAATGATAATAATAATAATAATAATATTATTATTATTATTATTTTTTTTTTTTTTTTTTTAATTTTTACTATTATTATTATTATTATGATTATTATTATTGTTATTGTTATTATTGTTATAATGAAGACAAAGATCCCCGCTTTTAATAATACGTGGGGATCAATAATATTGTAATTAGAGGACTGTAACTGTCAGGGAGAGTTACTGATGCCCATCTATGAGAAAATTGCTGAACTTTTTCTTTTTATAACTCAAAACCCGCTGGCTAAACTGCCAACAAAAGGTATACAGATCTGGTCTATGGTTAGACAAAACTTCGAGGACCAAGAAGTGGCCCGTTTAAGTTTGCTTTGTTCTTGTATGAAAGCGTAATTGAATACTAGCGTGTCCAAAGTACTATTATGACACGCATGAATAACTCCCCAAATTTATCCAGACAAATGTTTGGAGAAGAATTGTAGCACTGGATTTTCTTCCGTGTTTGTGAATCTGTAGTAGTTTTGGAGTAATAATTTTGGAGTAGTCTCTACTAACGGCAGAGCTACGACCATCCCTTGGCTCACACGACTCCTCTACACAGTTGCTCTGTTTTTAGTTGGTAAATTGTTGTATTGTGATTTTATTTCATATGACCTGCTCTGTTCCCTGTTATTTTATTCTGTGGAAGATGAGAAAATTATATTTTGGTTTATTTTCTATTTTTTTGTGTGTTTTTATTTCTGTTTTAGGTCTGAAGATGGTTTGTGTTATAAAACCGAAACGTCACCAATAATAAATCATGTACATCATCACTCTGGTTTTGCTGGCCATCATTAGATTCCGCTTCCCACAGCACGAAAGTATCGCTAATATATATATATATATATATATATATATATATATATATATATATATATATATATATATATATATATATATACTGTATCAGGTAGGTGGGGGCGTTCATCGTCCACTCACTTGATGTGTGCTGCTCTCGAGTGACTGCCCTTTCCTTTCTTCCTTCCCTCTTTCCTTCCGTCCTCTTCTGTCTTTCTTTCCTTGATTCTTTCCTCTTCCTGATGCCTACGAGTGACTCTAAACTCGCCCTTCTTTTATTTCTTCAATCTTTCCTTTTCCTTCTGCCTATGGACGACTCTACATTGAGTGCCAAACCAAATGGTTTCCTGTACACCAGGAAACCATTCACTACGCTGGTTAGTAACCGTATAACCAAATTATGGCGCCTGGTGGTTTAGTGGGTAATTAAGTGCCTGTGCAGGTTTCCATATCCAAGTGGTAGTTGGGGTTTATTGCTCACCTATTGTCACTCAGGGATGAGTGAGACTGGTTACTCTCATCTTAATTTTCAGGACCAACTTGCTTAGCCCTGGGCTCTTACGCTCCTAATGGGGCAACACAGGATTAGATTATGACAATATATATATATATATATATATATATATATATATATATATATATATATATATATATATATATATATATATATATATATATTTATATATAAATAATGGAGTAGACTAGCACCAGTCGAACACGGAAGTACCCCGAGGTCGAAGGCAAGCTGGCGACAGGGAGAGCTGAAGCACCCGTTTTACTAGCCCTTAGGACCTGCTCCAGACCATCTTCCTTTGCTGAATATATGTTCAGTGATTTCATTAACAGAGAGAGCAGGCCAGCATACCCACATATTACCCCTGCCTCCAACTGTCTACACCACACTACGTGCACATTAAATGTCACACCTATTTCTATTTCCTCTTCACAATGGCCGCTGCATTATTATCAGGAAATTCAGCGGTATCTCAGACTGCCAACACCAGTAGGGTAGGGCTGGCGCAAAGAGTCCTCCTGGTTGCTGTCAAGCCGCTGCGCAGACAGGGGTTGTTGCAAACACTGCTCATGGTCGTCAGCAGGGAGGCGGGGGTTTGGCGTTATATTTTACTAATATCCGTGGTCTTAGTACCAATCTGAATGCCATTCACTTTTCCCTCCGATCTGTATTCCCTCTAGTCTACAGTAGTTCCTCACAGAAACCCAAATCTCTCCCTGTACTGATATTCCCCCCCTCCCCTTTTTATTTCCTGGATACCATCTTCTCATAAACTTCCGTAACAAGGGTGGCACCGGTTGTTATATCATTCAGCTAAGTCTGATTATCCATTATATAAACTGAAATTCCCAAATATTTCCAAATATATCTGTACAGTTTATCGCCTCCAAAATATTTCTTCAGAACCCATTGTATTTGATTCCATATCCACACAGATGACCAGCCTTAACCTCATTCTTATCACGAAAAATACCGTTTTGGGTGATTTTAATGTCCATAATGTAGAATAGTGTCCTGACAGTTGCATTCTGCCAGGACTTATAATACTGGTCTTGAATGTGAGCATTTTGCAGAAGCGTTTCATCTCACACGAGTGGTAAAATAACCAACCAGAATACCAGATAATCCTGACCATAACGCCGATCTCTTGGACCTACTCCTGACATATGACATAGATTAATACAGAAGAGAAGTACTGTCACCACTTGGATCCTCTGACTACAATCTCAACAAAGCCTCATTAGTCAGTTACCCCAACCCTTCCCGTTCTGAACATGTCAGGGCATCCAGGTCCAAATGGAGTTCCTAGAATTGTCTGGAAAGAGGGTTCCCCAGAACTTGCTCTGTTCTAGCTAAATTATTCAGACTATGCATGCGTACTTCTTAATTCCCTAAGTCTTGGAAAGAAGCCAATATCCGCCTTATTCCGAAAAAAAGGAAATTCCTCTGTTACCAATGATTACAGACCAATAGCTATCACATCTTCTCTTGGTAAAGTATTTGAGGTTGTTTTTAATAAAAACATTGTTAAACATTTTCAATCTAACAATTTAATTAATGACAGCAGTATGGCTTTCGCCAAGAAAGATTCACCATTGATAAATTCGGTCTCCTGACTCACACCATCCATCAGTCAATTAACCAACATGGAGAAACCAGTGCAGTAGCCTTTGATATTTCTAAAGCATTTGACAAAGTGTGGCACCGTTCCCTGCTATCCAAACTCCCTTGCCATGGCCTATCACCTTTTGTGCCACTGATTTCCTCATATCTCAGTGAAAGAAAGAAAACAGAAAAAGTAGATGATGCATATTGCAATATCCACTCTCTTAATGCCGGCGTACCACAAGGATCAGTTTAGGCTCTAACCCTAATCCTGTTTCATATTAATGATCCTTTAATCTGTCACCCATAATCCCATTCAGTCAATTGCAGATGACTCAATACTCTACACTTCATTCACAATTAAACACAAATTCACAAAGTTAAATATACCTAACTCAGCTCAGTGCAGCCACCTCCATAATCAATCCTTTTCTAAGATCACTGGAAGGAGACAAATTCATTGTCTCATTTTATGCTAGGAAAACCAAATGTATAAAAGTTGCTAATAAACAGATATGGCCTAATTCCTAGATTTCCTTCAATGCTCCCAATATTCCTGTCTGTAAAAGTATGGAAATTTTCGGTGTTGCACTTAACAGTGCCCTCAGCTGAGCCTTTCATGTTAGATCACTTGCTAAAACCACTTGAGAGAAACTTGGATTATTGTATAGTCCGTCACATTTTCACAGGCGAGCAGCTACCTATAATGTACATGAGTCAAGTACGCTCTCAGCTGGAATATTGCTTACCCTTGTGGAGTGGATATGCAGAGGTTGCACTAAAACAACTGGACTTGATTCAGAACAAAGCTGTTAGAGTTATTAATGACCTTGCTATTACAAATAAACTACCTCCCCTACAAGTTAGAAGGAGTTTTGCCTCCCTTGCATTATTTTATACATAGTTTTATGGCAAATGCTCAGACAAAGTCGCACCCACTGTGCCACTACTGCACGACTTACCCCCCGGTACTCGGTCATCTGGTAGCGCTCATGACTGGACTGTCACAATGCCATATTGCAGAACTTCTGCCTATTAGAATTATTTTTTCCCCGAATTTCATCTCTTTGGAAGTCGCTTCCCCATAGTGGTTTCCCCTCAAACTTCAACCTACGGCTGTTGAAGTCCAACTTTTACATATTTTTTAATGAACAGTGGACACCAGTAATCCGGTGTATGAATTACGTTTTTCATTTGTTTTTCCTTCCTTTGTTCATCTCATATACAGTATATATATATATATATATATATATATATATATATATATAGAGAGAGAGAGAGAGAGAGAGAGAGAGAGAGAGAGAGAGAGATAGATAGATAGATAGACATATAAGCTACGGAATAGTCCGAATATTCTCCTTCGCATCACCATTCAGAAATATTTGCATATTTTTTCGATATTAGGCTTCGCGTTTGCATATGCATTCCCATGTTGTCCTGTGAGTATTTTGCGAATTTTAATGATGTAACTTTTTTGATAAAGTTTATAGAAAATCAAATAATGAGTTAAAACCATGTCTGGAATGATTGTTCTAGGCCAGTGTTGCCAACCAAGCAGCGGTGCCAAGCAGGTTAGGGTTGCTTGCTGCATCATGCAGTGTTGCCAGATTCCTAGAAGAGTCGATTTCTCAAGATTTTTTTGTCTAATGATAAATTTTCAGAATTTCTTATTAAAAAGGGTTAATCTCCAGATTTTTTGCTCATAACCAGAAAAAATACTCTAAATCTCAAGAATTTCCGAGAGAGAGAGAGAGAGAGAGAGAGAGACAGACAGACAGACAGACAGACAGAGACAGAGACAGAGACAGAGAGATGATGGAGGGGAGACAGAAAACGCCTCTCTGACGTGATCTGTTCTGGGTTCTTTCGAAGTTCGTCCAGGACGCGTCTAATATCCCCGCAAGATACCTGTCCTGTAAGAGGTGAGTCCTCGCCCCACATCCAGGTAACATAGAATATTGATCCCATAGAATATGTTCATTCAATTTTCTATGGCTGAAACTCTTAAAATGGAATTGATTCGTAAAAAAAAATGTGAATAACTCACTTTTTTTTATGTCATCCAGCAATATTCACATTCGCATTCGTATTCGCGAATACTGGAAATTCATATTCGCATTCACAATCGCATCCGTGAATGTGGAAAAACATACATTCTATCGCTAGTACATACCGGTATATCTATATCTATCTACCTATATATATATATCTATCTACCTATATATATATATATTGTGAGGAGTAGACTGTAGCACCAGTCGAGCAGGGCAGTACTCCCTAGGTGGATGGAAAGCTGATGACAGGGAGTGCTGGAGCTCCCGTTTCATCAGCCCTCAGGACTAGTTCCTGACCATCCCCCTTTGCTGAACTTTTTCAGTGTCTCAGTTACACAGAGAGTAGGCCAGCATGCTCTCCAGTACAAATTTCTCTAACTATCTTCACCAAACTACATGCACAGTACACACTACACTTCCTATTCAAAAATCAACAAAAATGGCGTCTACTAATCAAGCCTCGGAGTCCCCAGGGGGGGGGGACCATAAATGCCCCCGCCATCTGCCCCTCTCCCGGTGACGACTCGAGGTGCCTGGAACCACTGTCTGACTCTCTTCTTCTTCATTTCTGCAACATTCGCGGCCTTTCATCTAACTTTCGCTCTGTTGAGCACCACCTCTCCTCCTCTAAACCTCACCTTCTTTTTCTGACGGAGACTCAGCTGTCTGAGGCAACCGACAGCAAACCCTTTTCTGTATCCTCCTACTTTCTCTATACTCATTTCAAAGCCAAAGGTGGCTGTTGTGTATACATACGCAACGACTTATCTTGCTCTCGTGTTCCTAAACTTGATTCTTCTGAATTCTCCACACTCTGGCTTCAGCTTTCCTGTCATTCTCTGACTAAATATATCTGTGTTGTTTACTTATCCCCTAATTCTACTGACTATCAAAAATTCTTCGACTATCTTACTTCTACGATGGAACACATTCTGTCCATTTCTCCTTTCTCTGAAATCTCCATTCTTGGAGATTTCAATGTTCACCACCACCTTTGGCTCTCCTCTCCTTTCACGGATCCACCTGGTGAACAAGCCAACATCTTTTCTATCCTTAATGACCTAGAGCAGCTTGTACAGCACCCTACCCGTATCCCTGACCGCCTTGGAGAGAGCTCCAACATACTTGACCTCTTCCTCACAACTAATCCTTCTGCTTACTCTGTTAATCTTTTCTCTCCGTTGGGCTCCTCCGATCACAACCTTATTACCTTAACCTGTCCTATCACTCCAGTACGGCCTGTGGACCCTCCAGGGAAACGTCGTCTGTGGCATTTTGGAGCCGCGAACTGGGGGGCCCTCAGGCAGTACTTCTTTGATTTTCCCTGGAATGATTATTGCTTCCATGGCCGTGAGCCATCTGAGTGTGCCTTGCGCATTACGGAGGTTATTCTCTCAGGCATGGAAGCATACATTCCTTTCTCATATCCTTTGACTAACGCAAGAAAGCCTTGGTTTAATCACGCTTGTTCTAATGCTGTCCGCAACAAGGAGAAGGCCTACAAAAGGTACCGGAGCCAACCCACCCCTGAATCACATCATCTTTACGTTTCTGCCCGGGATCGTGCTAAGTCTGTTCTTCACTTTACTAAAAATAATTTCATCCATACTAAATGCTCTCAACTCTCCAACTCGAATTCTTCCCGCTCCTTCTGGCACCTTGCCAAAAATCTTTCTAACAACTTAACCTCATCATCCTTCCCTCCTCTTTTCTACTCTGATGGTTCTGTAGCTATTTCTTCTACTGATAAAGCAGATCTCTTCGCACAGACTTTCTCCTCCAATTCCACCTTAGACGATTCCGGTGCTGTTCCTCCATCACCTCTCCCCTCTGACTTCCTCATGGCTGACATTAAAATTTCTTCAGTTGATGTATTTTCTGCCATCACTGGCCTCAGTACTAACAAGGCATATGGGCCTGATGGGGTCCCTCCTGTTGTTCTCAAGAACTGTGCTTCTGTGCTTACACCCTGCCTAGGCAAACTCTTTCGCCTTTGTCTGTCAACTTGTACCTTTCCTTCTTGCTGGAAGTTTGCTCTCATTCAGCCAGTCCCAAAGAAGGGTGACCACTCCCAACCCTCCAACTATCGTCCAATTGCTTTAACGTCCTGTATTTCAAAAGTTTTCGAGTCAATTCTTAATAGAAAAATTTTAAGGCATCTTTCCTATCACAACCTTCTTTCCGATCGTCAGTATGGGTTTCGTCAGGGACGCTCCACTGGCGATCTTCTCACCTACCTTTCAGACTCCTGGTCACCCTCCTTTCGGGACTTTGGCGAAAGCTTTGCCATTGCACTTGACATCTCAAAGGCTTTCGATCGAGTCTGGCATAAATCTTTAATTTCCAAACTGCCCTCCTACGGTTTCTATCCTTCTATCTGTGCCTTCATCGCTAGCTTCCTTTCTGGTCGTTCTATAGCCGCTGTTGTAGACGGACATCGTTCTTCTCCTAGATCTATCAACAGTGGTGTTCCTCAGGGCTCTGTCCTATCACCAACTCTCTTCCTTTTATTCATCAATGATCTTCTAAGCTGTACATCTAACCTATCCACTCATACGCTGATGACTCCACCCTTCACCTTTCCATTCGGTTCCCGCAACGCCCATCTCAACAGTTACTTCAAGAAACAAGGGATGAGGCTATGGCACACCTAATGTCTGACATGGCTCGTATCGCTGACTGGGGTAAAAATAATATGGTTGTCTTTAATGCATCTAAGACTCAGTTCTTACACCTATCAACCCGACAAAATCTTCCACAGGTATACCCATTAATGTTTAATAATATTCAGCTTAATCCTGCATCATCCTTGAACATGCTTGGGGTTTCATTTACTCGGGACTTATCTTGGAAAGACCATATTACATCTCTTGTAAAATCTGCTTCCAAGAGATTGGGTGTGCTAAGCCGACTCCTCTCTTTCTTTACCCCTGCACAAATGTTGACTCTATACAGAGGTTTTATCCGCTCATGTGTGGGGAGGCTCCCCACATACAGCTCTTCTCAATAGGGTGGAGTCAAAGGCTTTTCGTCTCATTAACTCTCCTCCTCTTACTGACTCCCTTCAACCTTTGTCTCTTCGCCACACTGTTGCATCTTTATCTCTTTTCTATCGCTACTTTAATGGTCACTGCTCCTCTGAACTGTCTGCTTGCATTCCTCCACCTCTACAACGGGCGCGTAGCACCCGTCTGGCAGCAAACTCTCATCCCTTTTCTGTCCAACTCTCTAATGCAATAGTTAACCGTTACTCCCAGTCTTTCATTTATACAACAGGTCAGCTCTGGAACTGTCTCCCTCTATCTGTATTTCCTGCTGCCTATGATCTCCAGTCTTTCAAACTCAGTGTGTCCAGGCATCTCAAAATGATCGGATCTTGAATTTGGCTCTCTATTGTATTTTGTTTTTCTCTTGGAGGGAACTGTTACTGCGGGCCATGGCCTTTGGTTCCTTCTTCCTCGCATTAAAAAAAAAAAATATATATATATAAACAATGGGGTTATCATATATATATATATATATATATATATATATATATATATATATATATATATAGAGAATGGGGTTATCACATGTATACTTGTCTAACGCCAACACTTACCATGGAATATTCACTTAGGTGTAAACCATACCGTCAGACCTATGTAAAAGCTCTTGAGAGAGAGAGAGAGAGAGAGAGAGAGAGAGAGAGAGAGAGAGAGAGAGAGAGAGAGAGAGATTCTAAAATCACGTATGTTTTAGAAATCAATGTTAACCCTCTCATAGGAGTACATATGAAGTACAGGTAACTCGAGGCCTGTTGACGCATGACGAGTTTTTATCTGTTTGAGAGAGAGAGAGAGAGAGAGAGAGAGAGAGAGAGAGAGAGAGAGAAAGAGAGAGAGCGATTAATGCTACTTAGATCTTATCAACTTGTTTGAGAAAAGGATAGAAGAAAAGAAGACTTGTCACCCAACCGCCACAACATGTGACAAAGAATCGGTATGAAGAGAGGTAGAAAAATACTCTTCCTGTTAAATAACAACCATAGGGATGATAACTGGAAAGGTAGTAAAGGAAAAACTAGGCAATCACTAATAGAGATAAAAAAAAATGCAAAAACATACAGTTCTCTTGAGTAATGGCATCACTATCGTCAAGTTACACGTCATTGAGGAAATAACGACACTCAAATTAGATGTGACTAATAGATTCGATAAACTTATCTAGATGTATTTTGTTTGTAACTATATTTTTTTACTAACTGCTGTTGGTGGCAGTTTATTCCCCTGTTCCATTATGCGAAGAGTAAATTAACTCTTCCCCCAACTAATGCTGGATTTCTTGCCTTCAAGTTTCATCCTGTTGTTTCTAGTCGCAGTGTTGTTTTGAATTTAGAAGAAAGTATCAGTTCTGACATCAAGGAAACTGTCAAGAATTTCAGGCACGTGTTGAATCGACAGAATTTTAGAGGAAGTATATTTAGTTTATTTAGTCTTTCTTTGCAAGGCAATTTTCACAACGATGGGATCAGTTTTATGGCTATTTGTTGCTTTCTCTCAAGTTTCCTTCGACCTTGACAAGACTAGGGGACCAATACTTTTCGCAATGTTCTTGATGTGGTCTGACTAGTAATACGTACAGCTTAGACATTATATTGGGTGTTTTGTGATCATAATTCCTAGCACTGAAGCCGAACATTTGATTTGTCTTGTTACTGGTTGCTAACACGTTTAGGGTTTTTCATATCATAACTGATATTAACTTCTAGATCTCTTTCCTCTGTCAGCTGGATATCGAAAATGGGTACTCATATGATATGCTCTTATTACCCAAGTGCAATACTTTTAATGTGTCTATTTTAAGTGATATCTGGTATTTTACAATCCATTATGCTAAATTATAAACGTCGTTTTGGATAGATTCAGAGTCCACCATGATATTTACTCGCCCTCCGATTTTTTTTTTGTTTCTGATCTACAAGTATTGCTGCATTCAAAAAGAGCCTTTTTCTAGACCATTGATATGAATAATTAAATGAATTGGTATACTAACTTACCCTGGAAGAACGCCACTTGTTACATCTAATCAGTCTAATGCTTTACCCTTTATCGCTACCCGTTGCTTGTGATTCGTCAGCCCAAGTCAAAGACAGTCTGATAAGCTGTGAGCTTTTATATATTTTTTAATTAGTCTTACTTGGTGAACTTTATCAAATGCTTTCTGAAAATGTGAGTAGATTACGTCCGGATGTATGTTTGCATCCCAGTTACCATATATTTTAAATTCCAGCAGATTTGTAAGGCGAAAACTGTCAGCTATTACTGCAAGATCCGAGCTAAGATTATACTTATCGAGGAATAAAGTATATTTTATTTTACATTATTCCCCAAATGTTGCTTGATGTTGACGTTAAGCAAATTGGACAGTAATTTGTGGTGAGTTATTTGTTGCCTTTTTAATTTTCGGTGATATACTGTATTTGCGAGAGTCCACTGGCTAGGTAATCCTCATTCCCTTAAAGATTTACTGAAAATTTTAGTTTCATGGAAAGCTAACTGTTGGTGGCATTCTCGGATTACATAAGGTGCTAAGTTATATGTACCTGTTGACTTATTTGGTTCGATCTAAAGATAATTCAATATTTTTGTCCAATCACTTCGTTTATTGGTAGTTTATCGTCTTCTGCCCCAGAACTATTTGATTGTGGGACAAGTGACTTAACGTTACATTCTTTTGTAAAAACACTGTTAGAAGAATCGTTCAGCAGAGTTGCGACTGTTAGGTTATCATGAATCCCTTCCGAAATAAATATAGGTCGGATGCCATATTTTACATTTTCCTTGCCTTTTACGTAATGGAAAAATCTCATGGGGTTTGACAGTACTTGACGCGAAATTCTTTCCTTGTAGTCTCGTTAACTTTCCTCTTATATTGTCGAAGTTAGCTTTTTGGAAAAGAGGAACTAAGAGCTATTTGAACTGGTCTTAGAGTCTGTACTAATTTCACATCCGAGAATATGGTGATTATTGTTATTAAAATTCTTACTGACATAGCACTTTTTTTTTTTATGTGAGGAAGAATGAACCAAAGGCTAGGAGCCCCCAATTACTGTTCCTTCCAAGAAAAAAATACAATAAAAAAAGAGAGCCAAATTCAAGGTCTGTTCATTTCAAGATGCCTGAACACACTGCATTTGAAAGGTTGAAGGTCACAGGAAGTAGGAAATACAGACCGAAGGAGACAGTTCCAGAGTTGACCTGTTGCATAAATGAAGGACTGGGAGTAACGGTTAACTCTTGCATTAGAGAGTTGGACAGAAAAGTGATGAGAGTTTGTTGTTAGACGGGTGCTATGCACCCGTCGTAAAGGTGAAGGGATACAAGCAGACAGTTAAGAGGAGCAGTGACCATGGAAGCAACGATAAAAATAACTTGCAGCTGGGATCCAACAAATTCCATTCACTTAGACGTGACGCCTGCAGCTCAGTGTTGGACCTGGTGAGTCCTAAATCTCAGACCAAGTCATCCAGTTTTTGCTGATTGGGAAAGTCTGGAGTGTTTCCAGAACATTCTCCAACATACATTTCATCATCACTTTCCTTCATCAATGATGTCCTCATGGTCAGCCATTACGTCAGCCATTACATCAGCGCATGGTAACAAGACTGGAAATAAACAATTGCTAATTGTTGACAAAAACCTAAAGACAGACAAAAACAAAATACACCATTAGAATCAGCTTGGAAAACTGAAGGGAGAAACCTGTACTGTACACAGGAAAAATCATCTGGTAAATTACCAATATGCTGGGAATCGAACCAGGGACTCTCAGATGAGAGCCAGGCAGCATACCACTACACCACGACCAGGTAAAAGTTAACTCACGTTGTCACAATCTTGTAACCAACGTCCCTCCGCCCCCACTGTGGGCATCAAGAGGATGAGTTAACCCCCTGGCACTCGGGCAAGTAGATGCTTTTAATCTATCCCAAGCACTTACGGCAAGTCAGAATGAAGGGAGAAACCTGTACTGTACACAGGAAAAATCATCTGGTAAATTACCAATATGCTGGGAATCGAACCAGGGACTCTCAGATGAGAGCCAGGCAGCATACCACTACACCACGACCAGGTAAAAGTTAACTCACGTTGTCACAATCTTGTAACCAACGTCCCTCCGCCCCCCACTGTGGGCATCAAGAGGATGAGTTAACCCCCTGGCACTCGGGCAAGTAGATGCTTTTAATCTATCCCAAGCACTTACGGCAAGTCAGAATGAAGGGAGAAACCTGTACTGTGTACAGTACAGGTTTCTCCCTTCATTCTGACTTGCCGTAAGTGCTTGGGATAGATTAAAAGCATCTACTTGCCCGAGTGCCAGGGGGTTAACTCATCCTCTTGATGCCCACAGTGGGGGCGGAGGGACGTTGGTTACAAGATTGTGACAACGTGAGTTAACTTTTACCTGGTCGTGGTGTAGTGGTATGCTGCCTGGCTCTCATCTGAGAGTCCCTGGTTCGATTCCCAGCATATTGGTAATTTACCAGTTGGAAAACTGAGTCTAACAAGACCAAAAGAATTGAATAAACAAATTCTTTGTTACACAGTGTTATCTATGGCTGATTTTATCTCACTGTACATTCAATAATACTTTCATCTTACTTGAGAGGCCTATATGATAAATAAAAAAAAGCAAGATTTTTTGCTCCTTCTTTGAAAATTTCGACATACAAGGAATCCAACACTACAGCATTCTGTTTATTGATCTGTATTGCATTTGTGCATTTTCTTTTGCATACGTCATAACACTCCATCGGTTTTATGCATTCACGATTATTCACAAAGATCGTAATTTTGTAGCGATACTTCTCCAAGAAGGTACTTGTCTTGGTGGTTGAACCATGATTATGTAATCATAATTTGTTGATATATTTAACGTTTCCATAAATAACCAACACATCTCACCTGAAAAATAATACTTCAAGTATTAATTCATATAATACTCACAGAATAGTTAGATCTAGTTGGGCTGTGAGACAAATTGTAATTAGCCCCGTTTAATGGTTTATTCTTTATACCTTCGGTAGAGGTGGCAACACACCTGCAATCCACCGATGTGACGTTCCTTCCTTCCCAGAAATCCTCTGATTATCTCTACCTGATACGAGGTTAGATCTACTTCACAGGATTGGCGATCTAACCTCACCTACTATAACTTATCCTGCCTTTACTCGTCATTGACTGCCCTTCTTTTTACCTCTGTATCACTATTTAAAATAAGCCTAACAATTTCAACTAAAACCCTTCCTAACCTAGCCCCCTACCCTGTTTATAGGAAGCCCACCTCCACCAAATAAATTCCTATCATGACAAAACACCCTCCCAAACATCAACAAACAAAACCCCTCCTTCCTACTCAGGCATGTAACATACTGTTGATTCCAGTCATCCTACTAAGTGTTACAGAATCACCGTCAACCTGGGGAGTATTCCGTGGGTAACTAAATTCCTACGACTTTCCTTGAACTTCCTAATACTTCCTACGGTACGTATCTCACATGACCTGTCTGAAGATCCATTAGTGCTCCTACCATAGTAACAAAGATTGAGTCCTCTGAGGTTTTGATACCTTTCCCAGTCACGTACTGTATCCTACTCGGAGGAAAGCTAAAACGCTGCCTCCTAAAGGGCTTAGCACAAAACGCCTTCTTCTGATGTCTGATCAACGAGTCCCCAACAAGCATGAATTTAGGCTCATTCAACACTTCACATTTCAGACCCTGGAACTTAATCCTAGTAGTATACCCTCTCATAGTTACCCGCCTTAGCCTTGCATCCTCGCCTAACTGCTTGGAAACTAATACTACCATCTAAACTTGTCTCTAATGTACCTTAGCCATCTTAGTTTCAACTTTGCCTAACATCTCAGCTTTCATCTCATCAGCATAAACTTACTTAGCACTTATTTGACCTTTTCAACCTATTACTTAACATGGTAATATCCTCACTGTTATTCTAAATTCCTAAACTGAGACTAGCCTCTAACTGCAAAAAACACAAAGGCAACACAAATTCACTTTCTTCCCTCACCAAGAAACTCCTCACGTACTCCCTCGAACAGGAGAGGAAGGGAATGTTTTGGACAGGTACACTACAATTCTTGATAGGTTGGTTCAGTATATCCAGTCACAAGTGGGTCACAGGGCAAACTCATGATCAATGTAACTTTAGAATTCTAATCCAGCTAATGGCAGATGATGGTATTCATTAAAGACTCTATCATAGGAATCTGAGGGAATTACTAACGTCACCATTAACCCTTTGATTTTCGAGCAAACTCTACTATTCTATTCCAGTTAACATCAAATTAATTTATTCAGCTGAGAGTTGAGTATATGAACCTAAGAGTGTTAGTGGCTCTCACACACTGAAACAACCTCGGCCAGCAACTTGCCTCAGGGCCTAGTACTTCACCATCAACAGATTACTCTCAAAATCAAATAACTTCAGTGCTGTCGAACCCATAACCTCTTCATCGTCGTTGCCTCAGATAAGATCAAAACTTTCTGAACTGACTTTACTTTGTGACCTTGACCTTGGAGTGATTGTTCTCAAGATCGAATATTTTTTTCCTAGTTTCAGCCTAAACCGTTCCACAAACCTTAGTTTACATCAGATAAAAACTATTTAAAATAACTGCCATGTGACCCTGAAATTCTGTTTTGTTTTCAGAAACAGTAAGTAATTTTCATCTTATCTACCAAGCTTAACCCAAAACAGGTCAAAATTGTTTTATTTTAATAACACAAAGAAACACGAGTCGAATTTTGGTCTTGCCGTGAGTCCTTGACCTTTCACTGATTGTTCTTAAAATTTAATTCCTCCGTTCTTCCATGACCCTTAACCCTTTTCCTGAAATTTGGCTCCAGTCAGCTCCAGACATTTTGAACTGACCTGGTCCTGTGACCATTGATTTTGACCTTTTCCTATGGCCTTGGTATTTGACTGATTGTTCTCAAAATAAAATGCTTTTATTTATTCCTTGCCCTCAAACCTTCCGAAAAGATTATGTTTAAATCGGATAAAAACTTTTAAACCGATCTTGCCCAATGACCTAAACCCTTGACATGTTGTTCTCAAGAACAATGCTTTCCTTGGTTGACCCTGGACGATTCCACCAAGTTTGGCTGAAAATGAAACAAAATTACTTATATTGTTTATCATACCCAGGGACCCTGATCTTTCAATAACATTTCGCAAAATTTAATTATTTCAGTCTTGCCTTACCCTCAGTCCTTCCCCAAAGTTTGATCAGCATTATGTGTTGGTTAAATTTTCAAGGTTTTGTTTTAACCAAGCCCTGTGACCTTCACCTTTCATTTATTGTTAAAAAAAAAAAAAAAAAAGTAGGTCAACTCACTGGCTGTCCTTCGACCCTTCCAATAGTGTTATTGAATTCAAAACACAAGTGCCTGAGTTATTTTAACACACACACACACACACACACACACACACACACACACACACCAATCAACACATATCAGCCTCTCTAACGTAGCGACTGCGATTGTAAAAATATAATGAACTAGAAAGCACTCAGAAAGAGCATACCTCCGCCAATTCCATTGTCATTAAGAATCCGGATCCGGATCCTTGGAGATATTGTGTGCAATACATAGGATCCGGATCCGCCCTAAAATTAAATCAGTTGCTCCTTGACCCATGGACAACTCTTCCACATAATTTAATTGAAATTCAATGAGAGCCTTTGGATATATTGTGCGGGATACACTGTATCCGAATCTGGATCCGGATCCGCCCCGAAATTTAATCAATTCTTTCTTGGCTCATGGCCCACCGTTCCACAAATTTCATTGAAATTCATTGAGAACTTTTGGAGATATGTAGGAAAAAAAACAGACAAACACAGGTGAATACATAACTTCCCCCAACTTCGATGGCGGAGGTAATGAAGGAAGAGGAAAGGAGGAAATATAGAAGAGTAAGTTATGACAGTTGGTCATTGGAGGAAACAAAAGATAAAGATGATGAAAGAGAAACAAGATGTGGAAGGGTTACAGGAAAATGAAAAAAAAAAAAAAAAAGGTGGGAAGGGATAACGGAGAAAAGATGAGAGGGAAGAGGAAGTGAGGACGAAAAATAAGGATAAAAGTAGGAAACAATGTGTAAAGATGATTAATAAGGAACAGGATACTGAACAGATAAAGGATAATGAAGGAATATTGAGCGGAAACAAGAATAAACGAGGGGAGAGGGGAGGAAAAAGGAGATGAAAGGAAAAGAGGAAGGAACGAGTGAGGGAGTAAGATTTTATTGTCAATTCCGAGGTACTTCCGCTACAGCCAATTTATTCTTCATGCAGGAAACAGAGAGAGAGAGAGAGAGAGAGAGAGAGAGAGAGAGAGAGAGAGACTTCTGGTTGAAGAAAGAACTGGCAGGGTTGTGTACGAGGGTCTAAAGAAAGGGTTGGAAGGGGTGGTAGACTAAGGGCAGAAGAGAGGGTTGCAAGGGGTGATAGACTAAGGGCAGAAGAGAGGGTCGGAAGGGGTGATAGACAAAGGGCAGAAGAGAGGGTTGGAAGGGGTGGTAGACTAAGGGCAGAAGAAAGGGTTGGAAGGGGTGGTAGACTAAGGGCAGAAGAGAGGGTCGGAAGGGGTGATAGACTAAGAGCAGAAGAAAGGGTTGGAAGGGGTGGTAGACTAAGGGCAGAAGAGAGGGTTGGAAGGGGTGATAGACTGAGGGCAGGAGAGAGAGAGTTGGAAGGGGTGATAGACTATGGGCAGAAGAGAGGGTTGGAGGCGGTGGCAGACTAAGGGCAGAAGAAAGGGTTGGAAGAGAAAGTAGGGCAAGGTCTGAAGAAAGGTTTGAAAACAGTTGCAGATTAAGCACCATATTATCACTGTCTTTAAAGAGTTCGTAAAACTTCTTCGTCAGTGATTTATTCTAAGCATTGCACGTTAACTCAGTCTGGCTGCTGTAACTCACTCTCGAATGTGTACGATGCCTAATGTTACCAGAAATAGAACATTTGTGTTGTCACGACCTTGAGAGCTCGCATGGTGACGGTATTAGCAATCTCAGGCTCCTATGACTAACTCTCAGCTGATTAAACGTTGGCAAGGATAAGGCATTGGAATAATCATGTTGCACAGTACAACCTGTTAGTCTCCCATACATGTTATTTGTACCTCATTTATACCGACATGATGTGGAAAAATAACATACAAGAACATATTTAACGTGTCAGATCCAAAAATAATCTTTAAGATGTGCATTAGAGCCTCATTTTGCCAAAGAGAATAATGGTCAGTCTTATGTTTATATACTTCAACCTTACGTTGCAAAGGGGAAGACAAGACTTCAAATGACGAAAAGTTGTGATGCACGGCTCAATGTATGACTTTTCAGTATCGTTGTTTGCTGTCCCATGTAATGTAGAGCGCTGGCTGATCACACCTAATAACCATGGGTGTCCTCTAATATCCTCAACAAGCACTAAAGCACTAGATAGACACTGTCACATGGAGCCCTAATATCGGATATTGTTAATGTCGACTGGCTTGGAGCACTTCCTGTCCTCAAGTTCCTTGGGAGTGACTGACGGACAGGCTCGCTCCTAATGATCCTCCAGAAAAAAAAAAAAGTTGTTTGTCTTTGCATTTTTTAAACATATGCATGCAAACAATGCTTGAATGTTGAGTGTTTGCTTATTTCGTAGATTATTAATGGGCAATCTTTCCATAATTTCCCAATTTTTGTATTGTCTGGTTTTAGGATCGCTACTGTCTTAAGGGGGAATGGTGATGATGATGATGATGATAATGATGATAGAATTTTAAGAAAATAAAAAAATAAAATTCTTAGACTTACTGACAAGCATAACATAATAATGGTCTTTGAAGGACCATACTTAAAAAAACATATGGGCAGGAAGGAGGTTGGTGGAAAAATGAAAGACGGGCGAGTGAGAGGAGGGAGGGGGGCAGGCCGTGTGAGGCAGTGGGAGGGAAGGTAAGGGAGAAGAATAGGAAGAAATGAGGAGTAAATAAAAGCGAGATGGAAGGAGCTGGTTCGATGAAGGAGGATTGAGGAAGAAAAAAGAAAGCGTAATAAAAAAGTAGAAGGAGAGAGAGAGAGAGAGAGAGAGAGAGAGAGAGAGAGAACTAAAAATATCATCGTTCTAAATGGATTAAGAAGAAGCAGACATTTAAGCTCTTAGAGATGAAAATGAAGAGTTCTTTTTCTAGGGCTACCAGTATACCTCGAGATGGTCGGTGGGTTTTGACTAATGTAATTCTTTATTTAGATGCTAATATACTGATCTCTACTCCCTACACACGCCCTCCCTCCTTCCTTTTTAGGCTTGCTACCGCTCTCTCTCTCTCTCTCTCTCTCTCTCTCTCTCTCTCTCTCTCTCTCTCTCTCTCTCTCTCTCTCTCTCTCTTTTCACTGCCGTTGGGGAGAATTGGAAGAGCCTTCATTAATCATTCTATCGGAGCACTTTCGGTGAAATGGGCAAAGATTTTTTTTTTGTTTTTTTTTAAGAAATTTTAATGTACGCCAAAAAATACTGACGCACTGAAATATGCTCCGTAAGAAAATTTCAAAGAACATTATTGCTAGAAGTAGAAAATCGTAGATGAAAAAAATATTGAAAAAGAAAAAAATTGTCCGTGTTGAGAATGATAAATACAAAAAAGTGCTCTATGGGGAATGTTTGTCAGAAATGAAATAAAAAAAAAAAGGTTAAGGAAAATTTAAGGACAGATCTTATCAGTCATAAAAAAGGAATAAAAATATACGGAGGTACTTTCTTCTAGAAAAACGTAACCAAATAATGTACTTAAAAGTATTCCCAAAATGTTTAAAAGTATTTAAATGAATTTAATGTCACGACTATACCCTATAGAAATCATTATTTCAAATAGCTGTGTCAGTATTTTTGTAGGATAAGTAGAAGGGGAGAAGGAGAGTGAAAAGCAGTTATGTTCCTCTGCACACCTGCAAAACCACACACACACACACACACACACACACATACAAGGCACAGAGGAGACCAGGCACTCGCCGCCATTAGTGAAATGGCAGGTACGGTAGTCAACCATGAGAGTATTATGGAAGAGTTCAAAAATAATACAGAGAAAATTAGGCAAGTAAGCAGTCTGATAGACCAGAGCAGTGATATTGAGGAGAAGATAACACAGGTGAATGAAGCTGTGCAAAGCTACAAAAATGATGTGGAAACAACTTATGCATTAAATTAAAGAAAGACTTAGAAACAAGGGTGGAAGAAAAAACCATTAAAAAGGAAGTGAAAAGAATAATCCAAAACAATGCTAAGTTAGTCAGAGATTCAGTAGATATTAACAAATCTATAGTAATCACTGGTACAGAAGAGGAAGAAGTAAAAAACAAGATCTCGAGAGACAAAAAGGAGATGGCAAATGTAATGGGCATATTGAAAGAAGTATCAGAGGAAATCTGTAGTAAAGACATACAGGAACACAAAAGGTTAGGGAAATACGAGAGAAGCAAGTCAAGACCACTAATGGTAACCTTCCAGAGTGTAAATACCGTGAAGGAGGTACTAAAAAATGCAAAGAATCCTATGGAGAAAGAGGAGTTCAAAAATGTATGGATAAAAAGATGCCTAACACAAGAGGAACTGGAATTACTGAAAGAGAAGAGTGATGAAGCAAAAACAAAAAAAAAGAGGGAAGATCAGAGGAGGAGAAGAATACATTTTTTTTTACAAAGTAATTGGATTGCAGGTACGAAAGTGGTACATAAACAGGAGGGAATAAAAAGGAGCAAGGTAGTAGAACCAAATCATGATAAGTTTATAAACAAGATGATTAAGTTGATGTACTCAAATGTGGATGGAATGGTAGGCCTATCTAAATTATTAGAGATGAATGATTATGTCACAGAAAATGAACCACATATAATATGCCTAACTGAAACAAAAATAACACCAAGGATATCGAGTGACATCCTAAACTTAGACGAATATAATATATGGAGAAGAGATAGGAACTTAAAAAAAGAAGGAGGAATTATAATATTAAATAAGAAAAATCTAAAAGTCAAAGAAATAGAATTAGATATACCCTCACCGGTAGAAATGATTGCAGTAGAGAAAAATTCATCTGAAGGGAAAGTAATTGTAGCCAATTTGTACATGCCACCCAGATCAAACACATGGGAAAGAGACGAATATGATGATCTGGCGGAGAGTACAATTCAGAGTTTAAGAGCATTACTACATAAAATGGAAGAGAAATCGAAAAGAATTATACTAATTGGAGATTTTAATACAAATATAAATTGGAATATTCTAGATATAATAAGCCAAGAAAGCTGCTGGGACCAAAAGCTCCTGGATCTTGTGCAAGAGTTTTTTCTAATGCAACATGTAAGGGAAAGCACCAGAAAAAGAGGACTCGATATACCCTCAATGCTAGATCTCATATTTACTAGGCAAGAAAACGATATTGACAGTTTAATATATCACCCTCCATTCGGCAAAAGCGACCATGCAGTACTAAACCGCAGTTTCAGGAATGCAAATGACATAGATAACAGCAATGAAAGTTACAAAAAGAGCCTAAACTATAAAAAGGGAAAGTATCATGACCTAAAGAAGCACTTCTTAGAAATTGCTTGGGAAAAGGAGCTTAGAGGAGAAGGTTTAAATGCTATATATGAAAAATTCTGTGAACTTTATGAAATAGGAGTCCAGAAGTACATCCCAAAGCACAAAGAAGCAGAAAAAAAAATAAAAAAATGGTTCAATACAGAATGTAAAAAATCAACAGAAAAAAGAGATTTGTTGTAGAACAGATACAGAAGACACAATAGTGAAAGGGCATATAATAATTACAAACAGGCAAGAAACGATTATACAAGAATAAGGAAGGAAGCCCAAAAACAGTTTGAGGGGGATATCATAAATAAAAGTAGTGATCATCCAAAGCTATTTTACAGATACATCAGAAGCAAAACTAAAGTAAAAGTTAAAATACAATCCATTACGGACGATGGAATCACCTATACACAAGAGAAGGATATTTGTGAAGCACTAAAGAAGAATTTCCAATCAGTTTTTACAGAGGAAAAATTTTGAGAGGGATTATGTGGAACATGCATGCCCACACATACTACCAGACACAAACATCAGAAAAAGAAATACAGGAGGTGCTAAGTAAATTAGACAAAGGGAAAGCAAATGGTCCTGATGAAATTTCATGTTGGGTGCTACGTGAATGTGCAAAGGAGTTAAGTAAACCATTATTTTTAATTTTCAAGAAATCCTTGAGTCAAGGTAAAATACCTGATGTTTGAAAGAAGGTAAACATTGTTCCCTTATTCAAGAAAGGGAATGTACAAAATCTACTTAACTACAAGCCAGTATCACTAACCAGTGTTGTAAGCAAGGTATTAGAAAAGCTTATAAAAAAAGCTTGGGTAAATCACCTAGAAGAACACAGTATGACAGCAGAAAGACAGTTTGGTTTCAGAAAAGAAAAATCATGTGTTACTAATCTGTTGAACTACTATGACAGAGTAACAGACACATTACAGGAAAGCGAAGGATGGGTGGACACTATCTATTTAGATTTCAAGAAAACATTTGACACAATACCACACGAAAGACTTTTATGGAAACTGTACCATCAAGGAGGAATTCGAGGCAAACTGTATTGTTGGATGCAAGATTTTCTCATGAAAAGAAAAATGGGAACAGTACTAAGGGGATATTACTCATTGTGGAAAAAAGTGACTAGTTGAGTACCACAGGGTTCAGTGCTGGCACCAATCATGTTTTTAGTGTATATAAATGATATAGACAGTAACACTGGAAATGAAACCTATCTAAATAAGTTTGCAGATGATGCAAAAATACAAAGGAGAATTACTAACACAGACTCTTGTAAAGAGCTACAAGAAGAATTAAATAAACTTCATGAATGGAGTAATACACGGCAAATGAAATTCAATGTGGACAAGTGTCATGTAATCAAGTTTGGTAGAAGTGGAAAAAGACCTGACTGGGATTATACGTTAGGAAATAAAACCCTACACACATCAGAAAGAGAGAAGGACCTAGGTGTGATTGTCAATAACAGACAATCTCCGGCTGACCACATCAGTGAGAAGGTATGGAACATGTATACACTGCTTGCCAATATGAGAATAGCATTCTCATACATAAATGAAGACATCCTAAGAAAGATAATAACATCATTCATCAGACCAACCCTGGAGTATGCATCGGTAGTCTGGAGTCTTCATCTCAAAAAACACATACAGTAGACAAGATTGAAAAAGTTCAAAGGGCCGCTACAAGATGGATACCAAGCTTAAGGGATCTAAGCTACGAAGAAAGACTAAATAAACTGAATCTACCAACACTACAGGAGAGAAGGAAAATAGGTGACATGATAATGCTATATAAATGCATATCAGAGAAGGAGAAAATAGATATAAATGATTACTCAACGTATGTGGAAGCATCAGCAAGAGGACACTGCAAAAAACTGCATAAAAAGAGAGGTGATAAAGATGTAAGGAAATTTAGTTTCCCAAATAGAGCAACTGATCAGTGGAATGCACTACCGAATGAAATAGTGTGTGCCAAAACAATTCACAAATTTAAGGATATGTATGATAAATATGGTTTAAGACACGAGACAGTACGAGCTTGACTCATTCCTGTAAAGATACAATTAGGTAAGAACAATTAGGTAAGAACACACACACACACTCACACACACACACACACACACACACAGATCTGTGGTCTGTGACTTGCTCACTAGCTGAATGAAATTGTATGCATATGCTTGTCTGTTTTGCTGTACTTCTGGCATGGCATATATACTCTGTATTCTATTTATATTTTATTCTTCTGGATTTGCTAAACATGATGTTCACATCCCAGATCTGGCATTACAGTACAACAGTGTGGACTGCATTGGTGGTGAGGCACATGGCTCGTGGGTGCAAATTAAAACTAGTGACACACTCCTTGTTAATATGAGTGACTTAGAAATAATGTTGTTTTAAAGCCTGCCTTTGGGAGGGTCCGGCAACCATGTTACGACGCCCCTTCCCATAGGTCATCTTCCTGAGGAAGTGCAAGTTCTAATGTTAATCTTTTGCCATAATTCGGCACTGACGATGCAGAAATGGCAATTTAACCCTTCGTGGGCAAATGGGGTCCCTGCAGACCCCAGCATGTTTTTAAAAGGTTGCCATTAAGCCATTTTTTACTTTCACAGCCTGGCCTCTCATAATTTTTATTGTAGATGGTTATTTTATATCCTCATAAATTTTGAGCAAAAAATCTCCCACAATTAAGAAGTGACATTGCAATAAAAAATTTTTAATATATATATATATATATATATTTTTTTCAGATAATTCAGATTATAAACATTAGGACAATGTCAATACCAGTAGCACTGCCTCAATGACGTGGCAGAAGGTGACCATGAAGAAAAAAATTATTCAGATGGTGATTTATCTGTATCTGATGCTGATGATTATGAAGTGCTTGAATGATCAGACAGTGAAATTAGTGTGAATAGTATTGAGTCTCCTGTGAGTGTTTATGATAATTCTGAAAATGCAAGTGGTGGTAGTAATACAAAAGATGCTCATCAAGAGGAAAAAACAAGAAATTGTTGTACCAAATTTGAACATTATATGGATAGTTTTATTTTATGATCATGCTACTTTACACATGAACTTATTATTTTGAGAACCTGTTCCATGAATACTGACAATCAGACATTCAAATAAGTGTAGAATCAGTACTTCCCTACACAAGCTTTAATAAAATTGTGATAAAATGAATTTCTCTTTTGTTATAATAATAATTAAAAAGAAAAAAAAAAGGGACACTTGGTGGGTTGGTTCCACATGCCGTGTCCTGGGCAACATATGTGCAATTGATATAATTTTATGAATATGGCAGAAATACACCATTAACCCGCTGTGTCCTGTTGACGTATATATACATCCAAACGTTTTGTCACTGTGAGTCCTGTTGATGTATATAAACGTGCTGCAATTGCAAGGTGTCATTTGCACTTTTTCAAATTTTGCATGTGATTTTTGGTACATATACATGGGACACCTTCCTCTACAAGATGCCAGGCAGGGACAATGCCTTACCCTACATGACCTCTTCCCCCTGCATTGTCTTGGCAATTCACCTGTTACCAGTGAGCTGGCCAGTAAAAACATGTTGTGCCATGGTGCGAAATTCAAGGCCAGAGTGATTCCCCAGTCGATGACAATGTGGAGGACAAAGTTTATGTAGCATTACAGAAAGAAATAGAAATGATGATCAGGTAATGTTGCCAGAAAAGATCAGGTATGTTGATGTGCTTGGTGAGTGAAACAATGCTTATATTGCCTATATTACTGTGTGAAAACCAATATACTCTCGTACTACATATCAATTCGTACCAAATAAATGAATAAATACCGTTAACGAGTGGTGTGGAATAATTACCCTCCCATAGAACTCGTTTTCTTTGGAGCCAGCCTGATAGAAAACACAGTAAGGTAAGGGGTACTTCTACTTGTATTCAGTATTTTAAACCCCAGGTAAGCGATTTCTCTATGAATTTTTGATGTTTCTCACCAAAAGCGGAGGTTTGAACCAAAAAATTCTTTTTTTCAAAATTGGTCGGGACTGGAGGGAGTCAGTGGTGGAAATTCAGTCAGGACAGGGAGGGTTAAGGTTTGGGCTCCACTAAGACCCCATCGGCCTTCCGTATAACTTGGTAACCCCTGGCCCACGAAGGGTTAAGGCAAGGATAAAGTAAAAAAAAATGAGTTCAGTAAATCAGAGAGTGCAATAGTAGTGTGTGGTGTATTGTGCCCCTCCTCCTGACGGGAGGGGAAACAATCTGGCCGCACTATGGGGTGGTACTACCACTCTGTGGCCAGGTTGTGTTAGGAAGAATTCTGCCACTGTATTCCCTATGTGTCGTAAAAGGCAACTACAAGGGGATGGATAAGGGGAGTAGGAACACCATCCACTGTTTTTTAATTCCTGCAGTGAGACAGGGGATAGAATGGGATGGGGGATTGAGCTGTCCCTGTACCCTGAAGGTTGGGTATACAATGTGCATGGATGATGTACGATTGAGGCTAAAAGGGAAGAGACTGGGAGAATGTTTGTGAGAAGAAAGTTGGATGTGTTAGCTCTGAGTGAAACAAAGATGAAAGGGAAAGGTGAGTCTAAGTTTGGAAATGTGAATGGAAGGATGTCAAGTATTAAAGAGGAAGGGCGAGAGATGTGCCCTTGTTAGTGAGCCCAGAAGTGCAGCAGTATGTGACTGAATGGCAGGAGGTGTCATCGAGACTGATGTGGGTGAAAGCAAAATTTAGACGTGAGTTGTGGCTATTTGTGAGTGCATATGGGCCTGGTAGTGAAAGGGATGCAGAAGAGAGGGAGTCTCTTTGGAATGATGTTGATGAGTGTCTGCATAGTTTTGGAGCAAATGTGAATATGGTAATGATGGGAGATCTGAATGCTAGAGTGGGAAATGTAGCAACTGAAGGTGTAGTTGGTGCTTGGTGTGCCTGAAAGAAATGAAAATGGGGAATGAATGATAGGGATGTGTGCTGAGTGAGAGATGGTGATTGGAATTACCTTGTTAGAGACGAAGGATATATATAAGTATACATGGGTGAGACAAAAGGGTGCAAGGGTTGCTGATAGAGCATTGATGGACTATGTGGTTGTGTCCAGGAATGTAAGAGGAAGATTGTTCGATGTGAGAGGTTTGAGAAGGGAGAGTGGAGGTATGTCTGACCACTACATGGTGGAGGGAAAAATGAGAGTATGTATGTGATGGGTGAGAGCTAGAGAGTTAGGTGTGGCAAGGAGGTTTCGAAAGTGAGTTGGATAAAAAAGAGCAAATTATAGTGTATCAGCAGAAGCTGAAAGATGAGTGGAACACAGTGGTAGATCAGGAAGATGGCAGTGTGGAGGAGGAATGGCAGTTGTTTAAGAGTGCTGTGGTGGGGTATGCGGAATAGGTGTGGTGTGAGATGAGTAGGTGGTGGTGTAAGAAAAGGAAGTGAATGGTGGTGTGAGGAAGTAAGTATAGCTGTGCTGAGAAGAGACATGCATATGAAGTGTAGCTGCAGAGGAAGGATGAGGTGTCATTTGAGAAAAAAAGGAATAGGGCGAGAAGGGCTGTGCATGATGCTAAAGTGGCAGCAGATGAGAGGTGGGGTAGGCGGTTGACTGAGATACAGAATAAGAAAATGTTTTGGAAGGAGGAGAAAAGGGTGCAAAAGGGAGAGTCTGGGAAGGAAGAGCGAGTAAAAGCAGAGGGTGGAAGAATGTTAATTGAGATGGATGCAGTAAGGAAAAGTTGGGCGGAGTATTTTGAAAGATTGTTAAATGTAGAGGAGGAAAGGGAGGCTGAGTTTGTGGTAGATGGAAGGGTGCAGGGAATAAATGTGTTGGGAGAGTTGAATTATTCTTTGATCACGATGGAGGAAGTTATGAGGCATTAAAGATGAAAGCAGGGAAAGCTGCAGGTATAGAAATAGTGTGCTGTGGAATGCCTGAAAGGCGACGGAGCAACTATTGTTGAGTAGTTAATAAGCCTGCTGAATGTGTGTTTTGTGAGCGGTATGGTGCCAATTGACTGGGCAAGTGCTAGTGTGGTTCCATTGCATAAAGATAAGGGTGATAAGTATGAATGTACTAGTTTTAGGGGTATACAGTAAGTCTGTTGAGTGTTGTAGGTAAGGCGCATGGTACAGTGTTAATTAAGAGAGTTACAGAAGGTACAGAGGGAGTGATTGGTGATGAGCAGTGTGGCTTTAGCGGATGGAGGGGATGCGTGGATCAGGTGTCTTCTGTGAGACAGGTGGGTGAACAGTATTTGACGATAGGTAAGGATAAGTTTTGGGCGCTCATGTTTTTAGAGAAAACGTATGATAGAACTGATAGGAAGGTTTTGTGTGGACTGTTATGAGGTTGTATGGACTTGATGGTAGGTTGTTAAAAGAGTGAAAAGTTTTTATGTAAATAGCAGAGCGTGTGCAAGAGTGCAAAATACTGTGAGTGATTGGTTTCCTGTGAGAGTGGGGCTGTGGCAGGGATGTATGATGCCGTCTCGGTTGTGTAATATCTATAGGGATGGTGTTGTAAGGGAGGTGAATGCGAGAGTGTTAGGTGGAGGTTTGAGTCTGGTGAATGCTGATGATAGGGACTGGAATCTGAATCAGCTGCTGTTTGCGGATGATACTGCGCTGGTGGCTGATTCGGAGGAGAGACTAACGGCCATGTTCTTAAAAATAATTCCTTCCCTAAACTTTTCCTTCCCTTTGAAGGATTTTTCTTTCCCTTCGGTATGATTAAAGATTTCCTTGGAAGGGAAGGAAAAATGTTCAGGTTGGTAGCCCTGTTAAACTAAAATGACATCCTGCTGATATTTGGTATGGTGGAGCGTTATATTTATAAAAAATACATCAAAACACGCATATATCATGCTGGATAATGAAAGCACAACACGTTTGAGATGTGAGAGGTCGCCACCACATCCATACTGTTGGTTTGTATTCAGCCATAAATGCCATTCTGGCCAACACCGCAGCAATGTTCACTCCTCAAGACAATATTTTGATAACAAATTATATTCGAGGAATATTATTAAGCTTGATGTTGTTATTAGTAAGCATAAGAATCACTTGTTAACGTCCGTCTCGTGTACTCGCATGGCGGCGCTCACTTGTTTTTTTCCAGCTGGAAGACATGAGCCGAACCACACATATGACCTTGACGGAAGATTTTAATTTTTCGGGCAAATTAACAACCAAAATGTTTTTGAAAAGAATCCTCGTGTGACCCTGGCCATAATGTGTAAAATTTGTCAGTGTCAGATCATATAAGACTGGATAAATATCGAAGGCAGTACGTCGTCTGTTCTGTTTATGCCTGGCTAATTATCTCAGTCGACATGGGTAACACTTTTAAAGAGACACAAATAGCACTTAAACATTAGTACAGCGTTGTAAAATGCATCAATAAAATTATACAGTATCTTCCGTCAACATTTTAAATATATGTATGACAATGAATCACAAAAGAAAGCACAAAACTTATGAAGGAATTTTTGAAGAGACGAGATCAAGGAATTCCTTCAAGTTCCAATAATTTCTGCTGCCCAGAGGAAAAATCTTTCCCTTCGAGCGGCTCGGGAAGGGAAGGAATTTTTTAAGAATTCCAATTCGGCTAAAGATTTCCTTCCCATGCCTCTACAAGGGAAGGAAATGTTTAAGAATACGGCCGTAAGACAGTTGGTGGAGGAGTCTGGAAGGGTATGTGGAAGGAGGAAAGTAAGAGTAAATTAGAATAAGAGTAAAGTGATGAAGTGTAAGAGGTTGGCAGATGGTAGGAGGATGAATATAGTTTTGAATGGTGAGTTGCTGGAGGAGGTAGTGTGTTTTGGGTCACATGTTGCTGTGGATGGAAGAATAGATGTAGAAGTGAAGTTTAGAATGAATGAAGTAGGAAAGGTGCTGGGAGGAATGAAAAAAGTGTTTGGATCTCGTTTGCTTAGAAGGAATGTAAAGAGAAGGATGTATGAGGGTGTAGTGGTGCGGACTGCGTTATTGGGGCTGAAACATGGATTATCGGTGTAGCAGAGAGGAGATGTTTGATTGTAATGGAGATTAGGTGTCTGGGGAGTATGTGTGGAGTGACGCATATGGATCGAGTGAGGAATGATGAAGTGCAAAGGAGAACTGGAGTTATGCAGGAGATGGCTGATCGAGTTAAGCATTGAGTGAAGCGATGGTTTGGGCATGTGAAGAGGATGGATGAAGAACAATTGATGAAAAAGGTAACTGGATCAGATGTAAAAGGAGTAAGCCTGAGAGGAAGACCATGAATAGGAAGGATGGACGGTGTGAAGAGAGCGTTCGATGCGAGAGGGATGTCTGTAGAGGAAGGAAGAGTGCCTGCATGTGATAGGAATGATTAGAAACTGTGAATAAATATATGGTGATGCGGCCCTGAGGGGATATTCTCCCGCATTTGGTCTGATCAGCTGATCAGGTCGGGTGTCGATAAGGGGATGGGTCCAGTATATATGTGGCAGGGTAAACCAGCTCTGATGTCGGGCCCTCCTGTGGATGTCTCTGATTGCACTGTACAGTTGACCCTCGTGCGGTGTGGTGCAATGAGGATCTGTCCCTTCTCCCCTTGGGACTAAGATACGGATGTGTGTATGTGTGTGGATGAGTAAATTGGGAGTGTGTCGTCCTGTCTCGGTTACCCCACTTTTTGATGGGGGAAGCAGCCTAGGTATATAGATAGATAGATAGTATGAAAGCTTCAGATAGATAGATAGGTAGATAGACTGACAGAGAGAGAGAAAGGGAGGGAGAGGGGGGGGGAATTTTGTGATTTTTCGTTAGCTCTGAAAGGGACAATCTAATGGATGGTAAGTAGCCTATTAATGCTGATGGGGTGATATATGAGTGTGGCACATAAATTAACTACAGGGCCTTAAGTCTATGCCCAGAGTCGGACACAGTAAAAGACATCTACTCATCTCATCCGTCCATGGATTGCCATTTCTATCTATCTATCTATCTATTGCCAGACGCCTCAATCCCGTTTGGGGTGGCCACAAACAAATCGCCTCCAAGTCGCCCTGTCCCCCGCCATTTCACTGCCCTGCTCCCAACTCACACCCCCCTCTCTCATATACCTCTCCACCCCATCTCTCCATCTCATCCTCGGCCTCCCCCTCCCTCTTCCCCCCTCCACCTCACTCACATACACTCTCTTCGTCAGTCTTTCACCCTCCATCCTCTCCACATGGCCAAACCACCTCAGTGTGTTCCTCATAACGCTTCCTATCACATCCACATCAACACCACAACGCTCCTTTATATCCTCATTCGTCAGCCTGTCTCTCCATGTGACTCCACAGGCTCCTCTTAAATAACTCATTTCCACGGCTCTCACTCTTGACTTGTGTCCTTCCAACAACGTCCAAGCTTCACTTCCGTACATTAGAGTTGGTATCACAATACTGTCATATAGTAACTTTTTCACTTCCATGCTCACTTCCCTGTTTCTTATCACTGCTTTCAAAGAACCAGCAACCTTTCTTCCCTGCTGTACCCTTTCAAGCACTTCACCCTCCAAACCTCCATCCTTACTCATCACACTACCCAAGTACTTAAACGTACTCACATTTTCCAATTCCTCACCATCCAACCTCGCTGTACACTCACTGACTTCACCTCTCTCAAAGACCATCACTTTACTCTTCCCTACATTCACCTTTAGATTCCGTTTCCTACACACTCTCTCAAACTCATCCACCAAGCCTTGCAGCTCTCCTTCGTCTTCACTCAACAACACGGTATCATCTGCAAACAACAGTACAGGGAGTTTCCAAACACTATCCTCTCTCACCAGGGCCAATCCTACATCCACTACCCTACCTTGTACCTCTTTTATTACCCCATCCATGTACAGATTGAACAACCATGGAGACATGACACATCCCTGTTTCAACCCAACTTTCAAAGAGAAAAATTCACTTAGTTCACCATCCACACGCACTGCAGCCTTCGCACCATCGTACATACTCTTCACAGCATTCAACAACTTCCCATCTATTCCATATATTCTTAACACTTTCCAAAATCCTTGTCTATTCACCCTGTCATATGCTTTCTCCAAATCCATGAAAGCCGCATACAACTTCTTTCCCTTCTCTAGAAACTTTTCCACTAAAGATCTGAGAATGAATATCTGATCTACACAACCTCTTCCCTTCCTAAAGCCTCCCTGTTCTTCTCCAACTAATTTCTCTGTTCTTTCTCTAACTCTGTCAATAAGTATCCTACCATACACTTTTCCTATTATACTAAGAAGACAAATGCCCCTATGATTACCACACACTTCTTTTTCCCCTTTTCCTTTGTACAAGGGAATAATTATACCTGACTTCCAATCCTCCGGGACTCTACCTTCCTCCCAGGCCAATCTGCACATCTTCCACATCCATTCTACTACTATCTCTCCCCCATGCTTCAGCATTTCACCACACACTCCATCAATTCCTGGGGCTTTCCCTGATTTAACTTTCTTCATTGCTTCCACAACTTCTATCCTACTGATTTCTTCCTGTCTTCTCACCTCCCTCCTTCTCCCAGCCATTCCCCAGCCACTTATACTTGCATTACTTCCATCCTCCACGTTCAACAATTCCTTAAAGTGTTCTCTCCATCTGCTCACTTTTTCTCCCTTCTCCACTAGTAATCTACCATTTTTATCTTTCACTCCCCTGCTAACTTCACTTCCACCCTATCTTACTCTTTTCACCTCTTTCCAGAATATTTTCTTACAGTCCCTCCACTTTACACTCAAATTCCTTCCAAATTCCTCATCCACTCTCTTCTTACTCTCTCTTACTAATCTTTTCACCTCTCTCTTCCTTTCTACATATAACTCTCTCTTCCGCCTCTCAACTTCTTCCACGTCCCTATTTCTCATCCATTCATTGTATGCTTTCTTCTTTTGTGCCACAGCCCGTTTCACCTCTTCAGTCCACCACGCTGTTCCTTGCACCCCCCTCCGTCTTCTCTTCCTTCCACACACCACATCACATGCTGCACATATTTCTTCTGTAAATATTCTACACACACCTTCCACGTCCCCCATCTGCTCCAACTCATATTTGCCCAATCGTTCCTCCACTTCTCTCTTATACTCTGCCTTTTTCTCATCCTCTTGTAACCTTTCCACTCTCCTTGCAACTACTCCTTCCTCTCGTCTTTCCCTTCTTCTATTCCTCCATCTTACTTGAACTTTAACTCTGGCCACCACCAAGTAGTGGTCAGAAAGTCCACTCCTCCAACCTCTATAAACTCTTGTATCCAATATACATCTTCGCATCCTTTCATCCACACACACATAATCAATCATTGCCTTCCTTTCACTCAATTCATCACCCACCCTTCTCATCACTCGCCATGTATACCTGTGGATCATTTTATGCCTGAAGAGGGTATTGGCTATCACCAACCCCCTCCCAGCACAAATGTCCACTAACGCACTCCCATTCTCATCTATCTCAGCAGGCACACCCCACTCACCAACTATTCCATCCACCTTCACATTCCCAACTTTACCATTCATATCACCAATCAAAAACACTATCATTCCTTCCAAACTTTTCCATGCACACTTCTACATTTGTCCAGAACTCTTCTCTCACTCTTCTAGCACGATCTTGCGTTGGCGCATACACACACACAATCGCCCACATTTGTATTCCAACTTTCAACTTTACCCACACAATCCTTGATCCAACTGATCCATACTGTCGCTACCATAATAATCCACCAGTCATCTGTTCCGATAGACTTTTTATGTCCAATATCATCATCATCATCATCATCGTCACCACCATTATCATGACTTCTTTTCCCACTTGGGAATAAATTTTTGCAATCTCCAGTTGTTCTTAGTCACCTCAGGAGAGGCATTTCGTACTGATGACGTTAGATATCGTTTTATTCACCCTCCCATTGCTTGGCCTTTTAAGTTGCAGAAATTAGTTTTGTAGTAGCAGGTACAAATGATTTTTAAAAATCGTACTGAAGTTAAAATATCATGCTAAAATAGTTCCCTGTACCCAGCTCTCCCCAACTCCCATCGTCATATCAGCACTGCCTTCTTTTCCTTAACTACTCTATGTTTCCACTCACTTTTCCTACCCTTCCTCAAGATTCATTTTATCCTCTCTCTCTCTCTCCCTCTCTCTCTCTCTCTCTCTCTCTCTCTCCCCGTGTTCCTTTTCTGCCCTGTCCCTCTCTCTCCCTCTGTTTTCTCGTGCCTTTCCCTCCATCCCCATCTTTTTCCTCACCTTCCATTTCTATCCCACTCCCTGCCCACTCTCTCTCTCTTCCTACCTCTGTCCCTCTCCTTTGCTCTCTCTCCCTTTACCTCGCTCATCAGATCTCGAGTTGTGTACATTCAGTCTCCCCTTTCAGCTCCACCATAAGCCTAACCCTTATTTATTTCATTGTTTCCTTCACTAACTTCTTCACTGTTTCTGACTTACTACTTTCACTGTTTTCTTTCAATATTTGCTTCATTATCGCTTGTATTAAAGCTATCTTTACAGTATTTCCTTATATATTCAGTCACTCTTTTTTCACCTTACGTTTCAGTATTTTACTCACCGTTTCTTTCAGTGTTTCTTTCACTTTTCCCTTCAGTATTTTTTGGTGCTTTAATTAATTTCCTCTTCTTCCTTCAGTATTTTTCAATACTTTCACTTTCTTTCTCTATTTTCTTCAGCATTTGTCAATACTTTCAGTGTTTCACGATTTCCTTCAGTACTTTTTAATTCTTTCATCGTCTTTTTAAACATTCCCCTTTGGTATTTTTCAGTACTTTCACTTCCACTATTTCCTTCGGTATTTTGCAATTATTTCATCGATCCTTCCACACTCCTCTCACTGTTCTATAAGTATTATTCACCTTCACTAATTCATTCATTTTTTCTTCCATTTGTTCTTTCCTCATTTCTTTCCCCAATTACTTAGCATACCTTATACTGCTCATTAATAAATCAGCTTTTTTTCACATTTTCCTTCAATATTCTTTTCATTGCTTTTTTCACCAGTTTTCATTGCATTTTCCACTGTTTTATGGGCACCAATTTAATGTTTGTTTTGGGCCTCCCCCTTTTCTAAAGCTGCACCATAAACTGAATATCCATCGTGGCGAGTCAGCTTAGGTCATGCTTTAGGTGGCATAAAAGACTTCGTTCGTAGCATCTCTTCATTGGTAATTTATGTTGCAACTTCACCTTTACATTCCTTTATTTGTTATTTTTATTGCATTAATATCAACATGGTTTGTATCAGTAACATAGTATAGGATACTGATGCGTAAAGCGCAAAATAAAACGCTAAGGAGGAGTGGCTGGTGAATCTCCATAGCCATATAGAATACTACCCAGACTCTCAACCTCACTCACACAGTGCCTTTCTCTCCCTCTTCCTTTCCTTCTTTCACACTTCCTCCTTCCCTCCCTCATCCTCCTTCCTTCCCTCACTCATCCTCCTTCCTTCCCTCACTCATCCTCCTTTCACCCTCCGCCGTCCCTAACTCTCCTTTCTTCACCCTCCTGCCCTCACATACACGCCTTGCCTTCCATCACATAATTTCTTCTACCCTCTCACGACATCCCTCTTTAATCCATCACATGATGACTTTGTATTTCCCTTCACAACCACACTTTATTCCTCTGTCAATTGATATCCACTTCCCCTCGCGCTCACCCCACAGTCGCCTCTCGTTCTTCCTACCACTGTCCGTTACACCTCAAATTATGTAGTATGTATTCTAAGGATTTTCTTTCTCCTCTTCCCCAGCGAATTATCTGTCCTACTACCACTTCCTCTTCTCTTGTATTAGTATCCTTTTCTGACAATATATTATACATACTGTGCTTTATGATTCTCTTCTATACTGTCCATGAGTTCTTAATATTTACGTGGGATTTGTAAACAGTTTATGTTTTGGCTTTGCCTCCACAGCTCCTTTTTGTTCCTTGACATAGTCCCTGGGCAGCTGGCTCTGTTTCCCCTCACCCTCACCCCTTGTTCTTCCCTTCCTGTTACATCTCACTGCTTTCATTCTGCGATTCCTACCTATAATTATTCCTTCAGCGGGATCTCTCTCTCTCTCTCTCTCTCTCTCTCTCTCTGTTGTGTGTGTGTGTGTGTGTGTGTGTGTGTGTGTGTGTGTGTTTCCTGATTATAGCTTTCACCCATTCTCATCTTCATTATTATCCTTCATTGTTATGTCTCTGTTATTCTTTCTCGGGCCCTTCAACTTCCGTCAGGTGATAGTATTCTCTTCGGTTTAGAAAGGTTTGCAACACCTATTGCAGAGCGATTTATTTCCATACTAAACGTTATTACGAGCGTTCGGGCGCAGCGAGCAAGACGGGCAAGCGTTGCGAACCAATGTTTACTTCAGAGTCTAGAGTATATCACTAGATCTTAGTTTATTCTACGTTCAGCTGAGAAATGAGCGGCCCGACACGACCCAGCCCGGCCTGACACGACACCGTCCGAAAGCGATGGTTTTCATAGGCTAATGATTTTCCTAGTACGTGACGTAGAGAAGAGATTCTTTCAGTAGGTAGTATATACATCCAGTAAATTTAGTATTTAGCTATATATTGACTCAAGAGACCAAAGAAATCCCTTGGAATCCCAACTTTCCAAGGTAATGTGCCAAGGGCCTCAACCGACATGTTCCACCATGAAATCAATGTAAAATAATTTTTCCTGTTGTAACACTATGTTTTCTTGCATGAATTCTAACAGTATGGGACATTACGCGCGCGCGTGCGTGCGTGTGTGCGTGCGTGCGTGTGTGTGTGTGTGTGTGTGTGTGTGTGTGTGTGTGTGTGTGTGTGTGTGTGTGTGTGTGTGTGAGAAACTAAATATTTTAGCTCAGTTATTCTTCTGATATTATTCAACTGTCTCACCAGAAATGTTGAAAGTTGACATCAGTATTAAATTATGATGATATGCAAATTTACAAACGCTCGCTCGCTCGTCACGCGCTCACACAGTGCACTTTACTGGTTATCCACCGATAATAGCACCTTCCCATTAGCTAATTATTTTGCTAATTACATCTTGCTAATCTCTTACCAACACCTCTTCCTTGGTTATTGTTTCAGTACTGAGCATCCTTATCCCTTTGTTGAACCAATTCTTCCATAGCGATTTACTCAGCAAAATACACCTTTCTACTTTCTGGTAGGTATCCCTGTCCTTCTGGTAGTAACTTAGTTCAATCCACTAGTTGTTCCTCGGTATTTCCACAAAGGTTAAGTCTAATAAAATTTGTTTGAGCTACTTTATTTACACGTGCACACACAAACACACACACACACACACACACACACACACACACACTCACACACACACACACACACACACACACACACACAAGCGCGTGTGTGCACATGCGAGTACATGTTTACTTTGTATATATCTTCACAGCCTATTATTATTTCTTGAACTACTCCCTTGTGTATCGGTCACTACTTCCTCATACTCTAACGCCTCTTTCTTCCCTCGTTTTCCCTACTACTGTCTCTAGCATCTCAGTCTTTTCAGTTGGTGTATTAGATGTCCCTATTTTCGTCAGTTAAGAGGCGTCGTATAGTCTTTTCTTTAATCTAACTTTGCCTACAACTGCCTTCCCTAAAATTCAGTGGATCACATTTTTTAAAAATCACTTTTCATCCTAGCCTTGGTCCACATTGCCAAGCCCCCCTTTCCCTGTTTCCTGCTATCATCTAACAAGTTATTCCTGAGTTATTGTTGCTCTTACTGTTGCTAAGGTTCAAGTGGACGTTTACTCAACTGAATATAATCTAAATTGGTCCTTTTCCTGCAGACCACTATCCCCGTTTGAGGGAATTGGGGAAGGCAGGAGGAACGTTTATACTCGTATTACCAAGCCTGGAGCCGCCAGTTTTGGTTCCACCACGTGAAGGCGTCCCTCACCTGCCTCGTTCAGGAAAGAGAGAGAGAGAGAGAGAGAGAGAGAGAGACATCTTGTTTTGATTATATTCGAAACTAGGACACATGAGCAACTCTACAGTACATAGCATATTAAAACTTTTAATACTGATACTTTGTTTCTAATTCTGAAAAGAAGGCCGCGTCCCAGAGAGGACAGTACAGACCACCATCATATTGACCTCTCGTTGTGTGTGTGTGTGTGTGTGTGTGTGTGTGTGTGTGTGTGTGTGTGTGTGTGTGTGTGTCACTTTGAGACTAAGAGACTCGGAGAAAGTGTCATCACAGAGATCTGTATTTGTGGTCACCGCTGGATCATAAAAAACACCTCATTAACATAACACTGACATAATAGACGTTATATACACCGGCAAATGGTTAGAAACACCGTTATATTTTGATATACACCACCACTTGACTCTAAACCGCACCACATTGTCATAAACCCCTAACCACCTGGTCATGGTAATAAAAGCCACTAAATGGTCGTAGACAAAACAACACTGCCATGGTCATAAGCATTAATACATGGTCATAAGACACCTCAACATGTTGATACACACCATCCCACGTCCACAACCAGCACTTCATGTTCATAATACATCACCACATGGTCCTAAACACTGCTTGGTCATGGTTACATACACTACCATCTGATAATAATCATCACATGAGTCAAAAACGTCATAGCTTCGTCTTAAATAATACCATATGTTAATTAATATCGCCGAATAGTCATTGTCAAAATAACCACCTAGTGGTTACTTAACAGTATCACATGGTCAATAACATAATCAAATTGTTGTAAACACAACTGAATGGTCATGGTTATAAACACCATTACATGGTTATGGTCACACAATGTTATAAACCCCAATACATGGCCATGAACACTACATGGTCATAAACGACACCTCCTCGTCACAGACACCAGCATAAGTTTATTAACATCACTGCCTGGTCATAAACACCACGACATGATCAGTAACACCCCCTCTTAGTAATTAACACTGCCACATGGTCATTAACAATACCACATAGTCAAAACCACCACCACACGGTCGTGATTATAAATATATCATTGGCGTGGTCATAAACTTTAGCGAATGGTCATGAAGCATCGCTGCTTGGTCCTAACACCACCACATTGCCATAAAACAGCATCACAAAGTTATAAACGCCAATTCAGCACATGCTTGTTCATTATCTTAAGCACCACAACATGGTCGTATAACAGAACTTCACGTTCAAAAGAATCTAACATATGTAAATGCGTAATATCTTTGTTATTTGTCAGATGACCTTCTTGTTATGAAACACAAATCAATGTACATGCGTACCGATGGTTTGGTTGACATTAAGGATCAATCAGTCCATTAAATATGTGAGTACGAGAGATAGGAAGCTGTCACCTGTGGACATGACGAGCGACGGACGTTTGAGGTTTATAAAATTTTAGTTTAACAGTCATCATGGCATGGAAGCTTTATTTACAGACAAGGAAAGAAACCAACTTTTTGATGTTCAGACTTTAAACATTGGGGTGCGGTCCATCCTACAGTGTAAGACTTGGTATCTTCATTTTTTGCTCAAACCGAACAGATTAAGGAGAGAGGAGAAAGTAGGAGAGTGACCAAGCGACAGGCAGACAGTGAAAGAACCCAGCTCATTACACGGGTGCAAAGAACAATATGCTTCTAATGCTGGAGTAGAGAGAATATGACCACACACACACACACACACACACACACACACACACACACACACACACACACTTGTTCAGGCCACTTTGTTTTTCCTCTGGGTTCTCACGCCTCCTTTGCAATGACTCATGACTCCCTAATGAGACACTCCCCCCAGACCGAGAACCACCACACTAACTTGAAGACTGAGTTGTAACGATAAACTAACACTACAATATGATGCTAGTCACGAAGAATTACTATGGAAAAGACAGAGAACCTCAACATTATTTTCTTCCAAAGTGTTACGCAAACTAATCTATAAAATTACAAAAATCTGGCCAAAAACCATCATTCTTCAGCTATTTGTTTTGCATATTACACCCTCTCGTATTATGTCACCTTCCTCTTTCCGCTTGTTTTTCCCTTTATCCTTTTATTGTAATATTATAAAATCTTATTCACCCTTACGTTCACATCTTGCTTCGATTGTTTTTCTCTTTACTCTCCTTCGCTTTCCCCATCCATCCTCTCATTATAGTTTTTTTCTTGTCCTTCCCTCTGTGCCAATTTTCTGAACTCCATAACTCAGTCTCGCATTTCTTCCTCCATTTCTTCCTTGTTTATAAAGTTTCCTCCTTCAAGCTTGCTCATCATATCCTTCAACTTTCGTCCCATGACTCTTCTGTGTGTGTGTGTGTGTGTGTGTGTGTGTGTGTGTGTGTGTGAGACTACGCGGTTACGCTTGTGTCTGTGTTAATGTGTATGTGACTGTGTCCCTATTTGTGCTTTTTCACTATCTTTATCGGTTTCTGTGCCTGTGTTTAGCCTACGTTTATGTGTTTGCGTAAGTGTCTGCATCTGTGTGCATCTCTGTGCGTGTGTGTATGTGTATGTGTGACTGTCTCTATGTATGCGAGTATGTGCTTGTCTGTGAATATGTGTGTCTGTTTCTGACTGGTTGTCTGTCTGTGTATGTGTTCGGACCTTCACTGCTCATATCTATGTCTCTCACTTATCTTTCCTCCTTCTTGTTCTCCACCCCTCTTCCTCGCCCTCATCCACTTTTCTATTTCATCTCTCTCTCTCTCTCTCTCTCTCTCTCTCTCTCCTATTAATCGTCTTTTCCTTTTCCGCTTCCTCTCCTCCTCCCCCCCCTCCTCATCTCCTCCCATCCTTCTACTCATCCTCCTCCTTTCCTACTTCTCTTCCCCTTCTCCCCGTCCTCTTCCACTGTCCCTCTTCTTTCTATCATATTTCTCTCCCCCTCCCGTTCTCCTCCTCTGTCTCTCCCCCTCCTCTCTTTCCCCTCCTCCTATCCCCCGTCTTTTTCTTTCTCCCTCCCCTCCTCCTACTGCTCCTATTCCTCCCACTTTTATCTCCTCATTGACTTAGATCTCAAATCCAATTTATCTAAATGAATTAAGGGGTGAGAAGAGAGGCGGAAAGAACTTTAAAAGAGGAGGGAAGGAAGAAAAAAGAGGGATGGAGGAAAGAAGAAAAAGGAAGGGAGGGGGAATAGAGGGGGGAGAGACTAGCTTGAAAGATTATATGCCCGTATCACAGTAGTTCACAGGATGATTGACTTCAGAAATGGACAGAATATTAGCCTAGTCTCCCAAATGACACATATGATAATAATTATGTATAGGATGAAGCTACAGTTTTTAAGAGAGATTCAGGAACCTTCCATTAAGCTTTCACTCAGTCCATCACTACTATCTACGTCACTTCAAAAATAATTTGTAGCTAATACGAAGAGCACTTTGCCTTCTGGAACACTGCAGACTCTATGATGTATTTATTATGTCAACTAATATGTGTGTGTGTGTGTGTGTGTGTGTGTGTGTGTGTGTGTGTGTGTGTGAGAGAGAGAGAGAGAGAGAGAGAGGGAGGGAGACTAGGTGGTACTGAAATGGAGGGCCGGGATGGTAAAGGAGTCGAAACTGCTCAGTCCAGATAAGGTTGGAGGGGAAGGGAAGGAGGAAGGGACAAGGCGGTAAAAGAAGGGCTGGATGGGGAGCAAGGGAACAATGGAGAGAGAGAGAGAGAGAGAGAGAGAGAGAGAGAGAGAGAGAATATACACGAAATACCAGTAACAGGAAACCACCACTTGACCTGTAACGAGTTTGTAGTCTGTGCTAAACTAGTTACAGTACAGAAACAAAATACACCTGTCAGTCCCTTTATATCCAATTACTCCACTATATTTTATTCTTGCTACCTCCAGGTGATCATGGTAAACTCTGAGGAAACCTCTTGCGTTGAAGGGATTAAGTAGCAGGATCGAGTAACCTGGCCCTGGACCCCTACGCTCGTGATGGGGCAAAATGAGTGGATGATACATGGATCGATGGATGTTTAGGTGTCCAGTTAGTAAAGTCTATACAAAACCTAATATAAACGTCTAGTGATTAAAAAAAAAAAAAAAAACTATATATTTCAGTATCAGAGGGTGAAGGTTAACATCTCTCAGCCCGATTATCCTATTTCCATACTGCTGCCAACAAAAGATACTGTTCAGTTTAGCAGAGCCTCCTAGTTAACAAAGAAGTTAGTTGAGGATATATTAACTCTAGTTCGGGAAGTTTATCTCACTGAGAAAGAAAATCGTCTGGAAAAGGTACGAAGGAATTGATAGATATGTCCATTGATTGGAAGCTTTCACTCTTCCAGGCTATTATAACTAAAATGTCAACTGTATAACTCTTCTGACTCTGAATCAACATGCTTGTGTTGCCAGACCATGAAAGGATCCAATGATGACAGTATTAACACTGCTACGCTTTGAAGAGAGTGGTGGCTGAGTCGGTAGAGAGGCGAACTGCTGTCCTAATGGATGCAAGTTAAATTCCTCCCCTGGGACAGGAAATGGTTTAAGAATTTCAGTTTCATCGAAAAAGACTTTAGTGATCTCCCATAAGATCCATGGTGGTAGGTAGCTGCGACCAGATGAAGTGCTGCCTACTTCTTCCTCACCTTCATCATTGTCTCTGTGTCTTCCATCCTCTCTTCCCACATCTTCCTTTCCATCCTGTCACATTTTATTGTTCTTCTTCCTACTTCAGATGGCTCTGCACTGAGAGACAAGTCTAATGGTTTCCTATAGCCCAGGAAACCATTCACAACGCTTGGTGGTAATGATATTAGCAGATAATGGGGTGATGTGCAGCTTCTTATAGTGCCCCTGTTAATTCGGTGGTGAGACTCAAATGCGGTGTCCATCCAAGAACCAAACCTTAACACCCTTCTCCACGCCTCGCTATAGCAAGGTCCTGTCAACCGCAAGGGAACATCAGTCCACTGCACAACACAACCCGGCGACTGCTTGCCTATGGGTGATCAGTCTGCATAGCCAGACGGACCGCGGTTGATCAACAACCAATACCCTTCACTAATGCCAATACATTTGTATTGTATGTGGGAGTCCTAGAATCTATTTAATATATATAGTGGGTGTTAGCGCCAAAGTGGTGACTTGTGGAGGTGTGCAGTACGTAGGAGGTCTGCTGGTCCTTAGGGAACGGATAGTTAAGCCTATGCCCAAAGTCGAGAACATTAAAAGATAATTTCCAGCTAAACAATAATAATAATAATAATAATAATAATAATAATAAACGCCTGGCACAAGTTCGAATCGAATACTAGAGTTGCGCCAATATAAGAACCGTAAAATACAGACTGTGACAGAACAAGTAATTACTTCTGTCAAGGCTGCTTGTTTTAGGGTAGATTATGACTATGGCTGGTTTTTGTTCATCTGGGTGCTGAAGGGGGTCACCCTTATGTAGTGGCTGTCATATAACAAAGGAACTCAGGTACGTATCTGGTTATACAAACTTCTCACAGTTACTTCCTTATCCCCCAAAATGAGGATGACGGACTGAAGAAGAGGCACTAAAGTCTGTACTCCTCCGGGTTCACATTCGTCTTAGCTTGCGGTTGCAACTTTTAATGCTTTCATATTTCTCCTTATGGAATGTTGGTTTTTTATACTAATTGGATAGTAAAATATCTATCAATGTGGAGAAATGATAAGATGATACATGGGAGTAATTTTACTTTCTGCAAATAAATACCAGTAAGTCGTGTTAAAATAGGAAGCAAATCACTGCCAGGTGTTTTTAGGCTAGTTATAAGGTGTCTCTTCTACTACTATATGACAAGGATATCAAACCAGGAAGGCCCCCCCCCCCCCTTCCGCGCCCCCATTAGCTTGAGCAGGAAAGTGATCCGGCAGAAAAAGAACGAAGAACACCGTGCCAGTTTGACTGAAAAGAAAGTAACATGAAATTATATGTCCCCTTTTATCTCCAAGCAAAAGTTTATGAGTAATCACCATCGTTCACGCATGCATATGGTCAAGATTAGAATTATTGTTACGTCCCCAGCCGCACATATAGCTCTCCTCACAACTGCAAATTATAAATAGCAGTAGACCCTGTGGTATGGCCTTGTTTCCTCACTACCCCGGTCCGGCTGGTTAGCAACTAGAATTAAATCACGCTCCAACACCCAGAAAGTCAATGAAACAATTTGGCAGTATCTTACAAACTAATTATTACTACTACATATAATCACGTGCAGGTCAGTGGGGTCAATCTATCCTGACAACAAAAAGAAAGCATTATATTTATCCTTAGACCTACACTCCAGGAAACTCAAAATAATGCAATGTTCAATTATGTTAAAGATAACTAAGAATCTGATTCCACACATCGGTAAATTACACTGCAAGGTCCCAAAATACAACACTCCACTTCTGCCTGGGCGTCACCACAACTATCCCCTCCAATGACACCACAACACCTTTTGCCCAGCACAAGAACAATCTCCCAAACACCTCTCTAATGCAAACCTCTCATCAACTCCCCTCCTCACAGTCTCCAGCCGCCACCACACTCAGGAGCACACCCCAAAATCCTCCACGCCACAACAAGACCCCCATCCGCCATGCCAGTATCACGCCAGACCACCCAAAATCTCCACATCAATTTCTTAACAACACACTTGACTAAACATATATGCCAATACATAATTCACAGTTAATCATTACATAAAGAATGGGATACTCAATCACATTACATATTTACACAGATATCACTCAATAAAATAACATATAGTACATTTCTTAATGACTATTTCCACAACCTAATAATTAAAAAAAACGTTGGGTTTCATATGGGCAACTCGTCCATTACACCCCCCCCCTTCCAGTTAAGATGTGAGTTCTCCCTCAAGAGGACTCACATCCCACAGGAACACGCGAGAGAGCGGTATCACTCCCCTTCACATGAGTAACAACTAAATCATACTCTTGCAATAGCAGACACCATCTCATTAATCTCTGGTTTGAGTTTTTCATCCTATTTACAAATATCAGAGGGTTGTGATCTGTGAACACTTGCACGGGCATTTCGCCCCCCTTGACGTACACATCAAAATGACTCAGACTCAAAATTAGTGCCAAAGCCTCCTTTTCCACAGTACTATAATTTCTTTGATATGCTAACAGTTTCTTCGAAAAGTATCCAATAGGATGATCAACTCCCTCCACATCCTGCATCAACACTCCTCCAACCCCCTCACCACTGGCATCCACATGTAACTTAAAAGGTTTATCATAATTAGGAGTGACCAATATGGGAGCATTTACTAACATACCCTTTATCATCTTGAAAGCTTCCTCACAGTGTTCACTCCATACAAATTTTACCCTTTTGGACAACAATCTGGTCAATGGTAATGCAACTGCTGAAAAGTTCTTACAAAAGCTCCTATAGTACCTACTCATCCCTAAAAATCTTAACAGCTCTTTCCTGTTTGTTGGAGAAGGAAAGTTTACAATATCCTTAGCTTTAGCCTCCAATGGTTTCACCTCTCCTTGCCCAACCTTGAACCCTAGATAATCCACTGTGGCCTTCACAAAATCACTCTTCATCAAGTTCACAGTGAGATTTGCATCATCCAACTTCTCAAATACTTCTTCCAACGACTTCAGATGCTCCTCCCACTTATCAGAATACAGTACAATATCATCAATATACACAGTACAACACTTGACTCCTCTCAATACTTCATTTACCAACCTCTGAAAACAACTATTGCTGTTCTTCATACCAAATGGTAAAACTTTGTACTGATACAAGCCATCCATGGTGTCAAATGCTAATAACCTTTTAGCCCTCTCAGTTAATCCTACTTGCCAAAAACCCTTCAAAAGATCTATTTTTGTCACATATTTAGCATCTCCTAACTGGTCAATACAATCATCAATCCTAGGAATGGGATAAGAGTCACTTTTGGTTACAGCATTAACTTTTCCATAATCAGTACAAAATCTGTAACTCTCTCCTCCAGCTTTGGGCACCAACACGCAGGGTGAACTCCAAGGACTATCACTGGGTTCTATTAAATCATTTTTCAACATACACTCTACTTCCTTTCTCATGATTTCTCTTTTCTGTGGAGTCACTCTGTATGGGTGTTGTTTAATTGGTGCTACATCCTCATCTTCCACATCACGTACAATAACATTTGTTCTTCTTGGAGCATCAGGAAATAATGATCTAAATTTTTCTATAATCCCTTTCACTTGTGCCATTTCATCCATACACAGATGTTCCAACTTCTCATCCAAATTATTTAATATTACTGAATCTTCCAAATTCTGTCCCACACACTCAACTAAGTTGTCATCCTCTCTTTCATCACACTTCTCCACCTTCACAACATTACCACAACTTTCTTTGCCATCATCTGCATTTTCTACACTCTACCTGACATAATATGGTTTCAGCATGTTAATATGGCATAACTGATTCCTATTTCGCCTCCCTGGAGTTTTTACCAAGTAATTAACATCCCTAATTTTCTCCTCGACAACCCAGGGCCCACAATACTTAGCTTTCAAAGGATTACCCTGCAATGGGAACAGTACTAACACCTTGTCACCAGGCTGAAAGTTTCTCTCCCGTGCTTTCTTATCATACCATCTCTTCATATCATTCTGAGACTCTTTCAAGTTCTCACTGGCTATCTCCCTTGCTATCATCAATCTCTCTTAAACTTACTCCCATTGGCTCTCAACCCTTTTATTTCACCTCCTGACTCTACTTCAAACAATGAACTTAGTTTCACTTTATTTTCCTCCTCCTCCTCCTCCATAACTTCTTTCCCCATCTTCCTAGCCTTAGCTCTTGTCAAAGCACATGCTGGAAAAATCATATCTTCTTCAACCTCCTCATCCTCACATGTTTCAGGACTTAAAGCATCATCTTCCAGGCAGATCCCAGGATTTACCACAAGCTCCAAGTCAGGGACAACCTTGTCACCTGCCAAGTCATTTCCCAACAGCATGTCCACATCTGATACTGGTAACTCATCACTCACTCCCACCTTCACCTTTCCTTTGACAAATCCACTCTCCAGACACACATAATGTATTGGAATCTTGAGTTCAGATGACCCAAGACCCTTGACATTAGCTCCCTCACCTGTAAATGTCTTGTCACTCCACTTTGCAACATTTTCAAGCACAAGACTCAAATTTGCTCCTGTATCCCGCAGAATTACAATCTCCTTCTCCATATCACCATCCACCTTTATCTGACCCTTGGTAATAAATGGCTTAAATTCAGATGCAGGTCTCACCTTTACCTCTGTACAAATATCTGCTGGTAATTGCTTCATGCCTTCCCTCCAAGACTGGGAAGGGTAAACAGGGCAGTATCTACAGGTTTAACTCCGTCCTACGAAATGCCTGGGAAGAGGAGAGTTTTACCTTCATTAATCCTAGAATATTTTGTCCTGAAAATGTGAGTTAAAGTCATTGATTTAGAGTTCTTGTTTTAGAGTTTAAGTGGGGAATATCTTTATCATCGCTATTTGTTTAATTCACTATTTTTACTGGAGAATTCTTGGCTCCCTATGTTATTTTGGATTCTTCTTCTTTCTTTAAACACCCCCCACACCCACCCACCCACCCACCCACACACACACACACACACACACACACACACACACACACACACACACACCAACTTAGGAAAAGTGCCCAGTCACCAACATACCTTTCCCATCGCCCTTCTCTAACTTTTTGGTGGGTTGTGCCGTGAGGAACAGTGTCGGTAAGCAGTTTACTCATGCGAGATCCCAGCCTGACTCACTCCCCCTCCCAGTCACCCCAGGAAATCCCAAACACTGCCTTGCTTATCCTTACACAATGGATCCAATTATATTTTCAGATGCTGGAGCGTCTCTCTGAGCAGCCCTTTCCGTTTTTTGCTCAATAACGTCTTTCGAAGCCGACGTGCTTTACTTGCGTGAACTTCAGCGACGCCCTTTAGTACGGCTATGATGGTTTCATATGTAATTGCTTTCTTTTTCTCGTCAACAATTTCTATGTACGTACTATTATTTTGTCTATAACTGTGTTTTTATCGCTTTATTATTATTATTATTATTATTATTATTATTATTATTATTATTTTGCCAGGAAAACTGTCCCTGTTAATCTCTACACTCTGGATAACTTATGCATTTTTGTCTTATTACCAACAGTAAAATTATGCACGTACAGGTACTGTCAAGACTATCGCCGCATCCCTTAGATGGGCAGTTATGAAAGACTCGTCATTTTTTGCGTGATTTATGTTCCCTTTTCGAGACCGGGAGAGGTCCTGCCCTTTCCATGTCGTTTTTGTTTCCCTCCCTCCCCCCCCCTCTCTCTCTCTCTCTCTCTCTCTCTCTCTCTCATTTGACTTTTAAGATTCCTTTGCTACTTATAAAGCTCATCTCCCAGTGCTCTCCTATATCCAGTTCCAGTTGCACGATATTTTTCTTTTTTTAGAAAATGAGAAAGTGGCTTAGATTAATGTCTGCTTACTATAGGACAAACATACAGGTATACATTTTTTTTTGCATGCAATCTTTGCATCTGTCCATATCGCCATATATACTACTGGATAAATAAAAATAGTCATCATCCAAGAGTCTGACACTCTCAAGAATCAAGGTCAGGATATTTGAGTTGCGATATAGCTGTGCTAATCCGTGTTTTATAGCACCCTTTGCGCTGCGGTTTACTTAGATTATACTGAATATTTTTAGTGCTTACTCTACATAGTTTTCCTCAGCAGTGTACTGTACTGGACATGGGAGTAAAATGGTGTAATATGCATGAGTAACACGTGCTACGATTCTTTCTGTGCCACCTAAACTGCTGTAAACCTTTATAATTTGGACTGACTGAACTGTTTTCCTCACTCCTGTCTCACCCCGACTGGCAACACGACACCAGCAAGCAGCATCATTCCCCAGTGGCTGATATCAGCTCCAGTCTCATCAGGCAGCTAAGAGTGGCATATAATGATAAGTAGTAATGGGTTTAGGCTACGGCTGCTGAGGGGGGATCCTTCTCTGTTAATGAGTTTGTAATGAGCCTTCTGTTTTTAGTGAGAGATTGTTTCTAATCCCTTCAGTCCGTAGGCTCTCCCCTAATGTGGATGAAAATGTGTCCCGTCACAAGTAATAAAAAGCAAAATATAAGACAAAAAATATATCTTCGAGGTAACAGAAATAATAATTTCAAGTCTAAACTTGAGCTAATGGTGCTTTGGATGGGTTGACTTTTCCGCGATGTATTCACCAAATCTTGAAAAGATAATTGACTCCCCAGTAATTCCGCTACGTACAATAAAAACAGAATTACGGCATGAATATCTGGCCAGAGTTTTAGAGAAGAACAAAGTTTAAATGATTTAACACACCAATCGAAAGCAATTTAATTGCTTTAACGCATCGCCTTTTCCCATAGGCATGGGCGAAATGTTACCAGAAATTATTTCATTTATAAATGGCCTAGGTACATGCTTCATCTGGTACCAATATCAGAGAGAGAGAGAGAGAGAGGGACGGGGAGGGGGGAGACCAAGTATAAAGTCATGTTCCCCTGCATTCTGTTGTTTACAAGATAATAACGGAAACTGGTCAGATTCATTCCCACAATAACCCAGTATACTGTACTCAGAAATATTCAGTACACACCAAAACGTGGACTCCCTGAACACAACATTTAGGAATCATGTAGGAGGTGAAGTAAAGTCGTGTCTCAGTAACTGGATAGTGTACTGTATATAGATGGATAGATAGATAGATAGTTAGATGAGATAGATAGAGAGATAGATAGATAGATAGGTAGGCAGATAGATAGATAGATAGATAGATAGATAAGCAGATAGATAATGAGTACGATCCCTCTCTATAATTCATATTACAACTCCTCTCCAATTTCGACCATTTACCTTTATTTTCGACGGCAGATCAGGATTCACGTAGGAGAAAGGGAGAGAAGTGCAACAGGATGTATGACAATTCTAGAGACGCATTCATTTGGTTAGACAGAATTTTTGTTGGCATGGTCATTTTGTACTCTGCATTTAGTTATTGCCTGTTTCCACTACCTCGTTTCTGCATTGTTACTTCGTTATCTGTATCGTGTCCTTTCTCTACGAGCATATCTGTTTTTCTTATATTTTTTTAAAGTCGTGCTACTGCTATATCTTATTTCAGCTTTGGAGTTCTCAACAGTAGTCAGGAATTTAATGAAGTCTTTATCTAACCCTGACAGTTCGAAATGTTTCTTCTCAACTGAATAAAATCGTCTGGTGGCAGCAAGACTATAATGATTTGAAACGATGGCCTCGGGCTGAAAAGGATACACTCAGGCTTATGTGTCTTTCTCTCAGCCGCATAAAAATCTGCTGCCGTTTCCTGGAATAGAATACAGAGTTGCTCTTACCATGAAAATGTTGATGGCGACAGTGTTAAATTTCTGAAGATCCTATGACTCGCTCTCAGCAGAAAAAAACGTGCCTGGTATTGACTGGAATTAAATGCTGGAACGTATGCATGCATGAGATGGTTACTCTCTCTCATATATCTTTTCTGTTTTCCTGAATCTCTATCGTTTCTTCTCCATCCCTTACACTTTTTCTTCTTTGCTCTTTTCCTTTCCTCTGTCTTTCTCTGTTCCAGTATCTCTTATCCTATGTTTTCCTCTCCTTCTCTCGCCGCCTCACAATCTTTCCTGTCACTCGTTTCTACATCTCTTCTACTTTCCCTTTCTCACCTCTCCTCCACCCACCCTTACTCTTTTATCTCGCCCCCACTGCTACTCGTTTTTTTGTTTCTCCTCTCTCTCTCTCTCTCTCTCTCTCTCTCTTGTTTCCCTTCTCCTCCCCACAGCCCTAGTCTCCTCTGCACCCGATGTATCTTCAAGCTTTTCATATTTTTTTTTTTTAATTCAATCCTCTTCTGTAATTTCTCTGTCCCTATCTACCATTTCTCTCTCCTTCCCATTCCGCTATCTCTGTTCCTCTTTTCCTTCCAGTTCATGGTCACCATTTCTCTCCTTTCCTCTCCTCTTACCATCACTTCCTCGACCCTTTCTCGTTCCTCTCCTTCACTCCTGCACTTCCTTTTCTCTCAGCACCTCACATTCTCTTTACCTGTTTCTCATGCGCTCGCCTTCATCTCCTGTCCTCCCGCCTCTCTTCTTCGTCCTTTCCCTGTCTCGCCACTAGATATAAAGGCTAATAACCATTAAGGCCGGAATTCCGCCTGGCCGCCACTGAATACCCACACCTATAACTGAAAGGTCGGACAGGATCCACTTTTTCGGCCTCCCTCACCTCTCGCCCTATTCTTAAATCCATCAACCAACATTATTCTCTCACCCCCCTCCCTATCTCTCTCTCTCTCTCTCTCTCTCTCCCTGTGTGTGTGTGTGTGTGTGTGTGTGTGTGTGTGTGTGTGTGTGTGTGTGTTCTTCACTTACGGTATATTTAAACCTTCTGATCTTTTTATATATCCCTCAACCAACTAACTTTTCCAGCTATATCTCAAATTACAAGCCACTTTTTCTATATTGTGGCGATCTAATTTGTCGGCATAATTCTCGACATACTACAATTTCTATTTCTTGAACCCTTGACTTCACATCACATCTCTCTCCCTCTTTTTCTCTGCACCAGCTTCTGTTTCTGCCGCTCTACTCCTTGACATCTCTTTCCTTCACTTCTGTGATATCGCTGTCTCTATTTCTCGACCCCGTCAACTCTCTTCCCATTCGTTGATGCTCCTGTGTTTTGTCTTATGAATTCTTGACCTCTCTTCCTATGTCTCGACCTGTCTTAATCCATTAGCTCCCAGGGTTCCTGTGTGAGGCATTATGCCGGAAGGGTACTAAACATACTGTCCTCCACCTATCGGCTCATAGTCGCGAAGCTCATAAGTCCCTACCCCGGGATTTCCTTCTTTATTAACTTTTGAAAATGCCCAATTCCATCCTATACTGAGGACCTCGGACGAAAATTGGTTAATGAATAACATACAACACATTATGAAGGTACTAACCTGCACACACACACACACACACACACACACACACACACACACACACACACAAAATATCCTGCTTAGGCATGAGGCTAGGTGGAGATATGGTTAATCATTAAGAGGATGGTTTATGGACGATAAGTGGCCAGAAACTCTTATTTCCCAGTTGTCATAATACATGGGATGCTCCGGTATTGGTGAGCAGGGAGAGAATGGCCTGTGAGAGTTTCTCTCTCTCTCTCTCTCTCTCTCTCTCTCTCTCTGGTCTACTAAATTTGTGTGATGGTGAAATATTTCGGAAGAGCGATCATAATATCGTCCACAAATAGCCTCTTAGTTTATATTTTTTAATAAGTTAATTTCGACAATATGAGAAAAGAATCTGCCAACACCAATTGCATCAAGTTAATACAGAAGGAAAACGACGAAAAAATGTGAGAAATACTCAGTAATCTTCATGTCTTTCGATGGCAAAAAGATATTCCGAAATTCAACCGAAGAAATAATCACCCCATTAAACAGGCCTGGATGTCTAATAATAGTGAAGTTATCATTGGTCGCAAGAGAAGAACTTAATGATGCAAAATATAAACTTATAGGAAATCACGATAACGGTACCGAATATTCTGAATTACATCGGCAGTGTATGAAAATTATTCGGGAAACTAAACGATATATTAAGCGGAAATATCTCATGATGTAAAGTCGAACTCAATTTTTTTCTATATGTCAGGAGTAAGAAAAATATACATTATAGCATACTGTAGGCTCCCTACTAAAATCGGAAGGCGATCTCTTTCATATTAAACAAACAATAGGAATAATACTGAATGACTCCGTTGAGAATGCTTTCACAAAAGAAAATAGCGTAAGTATTCCCACTCCACAGTCTGTTCTCTCAGAACCAGAAGATTAATTCCATCAGCGAAGTGACAGGACATGATGTGTTAAATTATCTTCAGAAAATCGACCCAAATAAATTAACTGGCCTAGACCACATATCTCCTCTCACTCTGAGCTAATGTTACAGACGATTAACCTTTCCTATAGCTAAAATAGTCAACAAATTATGAAGTGAATATAGAGTATAGAAAAAAATGCAAGTTCTCTAATATATAACCTTTTTTTTCATGAAAAGGCGTTAAAAAGCGTGCCAGAAATTACCGCCCAATGATGTTAACGTCAGTACTATCAAAATTCTGGGGAAAAAATGTTAAAGGTAATATAACCTTGTTCCTTAATATGCATAATCTTATGACAGATAATCAACACGGGTTTCGTAATATCATGCCTTACAAATTTGCTCGCAAAAATACCGTCGTTATCATATACCTGGATTTTCAGAACGCATTTGATAAGGTTTCCTACCTAAGACTACTGGAAAAACTAAAAGCCTGCGACCTCTCTAACAAAATATGTTCATGGACTGCTGTTTAGTTAATGAATCGCAGGCAGTGTGTGGGGATAATTGGTGACTCATCCGATTGGCTAAAAGTGACCAATGGAGTTCCTCAAAGATCAGTTCTAAGAATTATTCTTTGCACAATATATATATATATATATATATATATATATATATATATATATATATATATATATATATATATATATATATATATATATATATATATATATATATATATAATATAAAAATATGGACTAATTTTCAAGGTTAAAAAATTTGCATATGACTCGAAGACTGGAGGCAAAGTAATTACCAAAGCATACTGGGGAATTCTGAAAAACGAGCTAGATAAAGCCGTGGTCACAAATGGACATATTGGAGCAACAGCAACCCAAAGGGCAGTTTCAGGAACAAAAAATTCTTTCAGAGGTGGTCACAGGAGTCGTTCTATCACAGCAAGAAAAATACAAGTGAGTGTCGCTAGGGGAGCCGGAAGAATAATCATCTTTTTCCTTTTATATTTTACTGATTTACACATGAGTGCAGTGATGATAAACGCCAACGTGGATGCTCATATTCTGGCTAGGTTATTGCTTATAATAGTCTACAGAAGCTGAATACTACCACAACACTTTCTTAACTCTCAACTAGCATGCTAGAAGGGAGTGTGAGAACTTTTATTATCGACTGATCAGAACTTAATCAGGAAGGCCCAGAAATTACGAGCATAACTTCGCAAACCCCCAAATTTGCTTCTGTTAAGTGATCTTTTTCATATTATAGACAATCAGGATACCAGCGTGAGGAAGTCTCTAACCTTGAGTGTGCTGCTGGCTTGGATGTAAACAAAAGCTGGCCAAACTAAAATCCATTGTATAGTACCAGGGAGCTTTTTAAATTGAGTATTTTTTCTGGAGTAATTTCAATGTATAATGCGGTGATTAAGCACAAAACTGAGCATTATTATTACATAATTAAGCATAATGTTGAATTGATTTGCCAATATTTTTTTTTTAATTCTTCAGCTTGAGACGGACAAGCTCGTCTGCAAATCTGTCAGAAATAATCACTCAGAAAACTTTAGATTCTTTACATCGAGGAAACCAGCACTTCTGGATGCAATAGGTACTCGAAAATGTCCTTGTAACCAAGGCTTAAGCTAATGAATTGGTGTGTCAGATTGCAGAAGTATTTAGTGCATAATTGTTCCTCTTTTGCCTCTCCTGCAATAACTTCAATGCGTGTTCTTTCTAACAAGCTTTTTATTTATTTATTTTTATTTTTTTGTCTGTCGAGCTAACCGGATGGAGTGGTAGGTGGGGGAGAGCCTTCCTCTTTTTTAATCTGTTTCTATTACACACTGGATAGATATTAGAAGAATTAGCAATTCTCCCAAAGGAAAACTTCGCCATGGACCAACAGGGCCCCTGTTTTTTTTACAAGATCAGTAGGTCGGAAGTAGTGGAAGCGATGAAGAAGATTAAGCTGGGAAAGGCCCCAGGAATTGATGGAGTGTGTGGTGAAATGCTTAGGTATGGGGGTGAGATTGTTGTGGAGTGGATATGGAAGTTGTGTAGATTGGCTTGGGAAGAGGGAAGGGTTCCAGAGGACTGGAAATCAGGTATAATTGTTCCTCTGAACAAAGGAAAAGGGGAGAGAGAAGTATGTGGTAACCATAGGGGTATTTGCCTTCTTAGTGTGACTGGTAAAATATATGGTAGAATACTCATTGATAGGGTTAGGCATATGACAGAGGAGCTAGTCGGAGAAGAACAAGGGGGATTTAGGAAGGGAAAAGGGTGTTTAGATCAGATATGTGTTCTAAGATGTTTAGTGGAGAAGTATCTAGAGAAGGGAAGGAGAGTGTATGCTGCCTTCATGGACTTGGAGAAAGCTTATGACAGAATAGATAGGCAAGGTATGTGGAAGGTATTAAGAATATATGGAGTGGAGGGGAAATTGTTGAGTGCTGTGAAGAGTATGCGAGGGAGCTAGGGCTACGGTGCGAGTGGATGGTGAGCTGAGTGAGTTCTTTGATCTCAATGTGGGACTGAAACAGGGGTGTGTAATGTCTCCATGGCTGTTTAATATATATATGGATGGGGTTGTAAAGGAAGTACAAGGTAGGGCAGTGGATGTGGGGGTGGCCCTAATGAATGAGGGTGAGATTTGGAAGCTTCCGGTGTTGCTGTTTGCTGATGATACAGTATTGTTGAGTGAAGATGAATGGGAGTTCCAAGGTTTGGTGAATGAATTTGGGACAGTGTGTAGGAGGAGGAAGCTGAAAGTTAATGTAAACAAAAGTAAAGTTATGGTGTTTGAGAGGAATGAAGTCACAGAGTGTGCAGTGAGGTTGGATGGTGAGGATATGGAGAATGTGAGTGCATTCAAGTACTTGGGTAGTGTCATGAGTAAGGATGGAACTTTGGGGGATGAAGTACGTGAAAGGGTTCACCAGGGAAGAAAGGTTGTCGGTACACTGAAAGCAGTGATGAGAAATAGGGAGGTGAGTATGGAAGTTAAGAAGTCACTGCATGATGGTATTGTGATCCCTACCCTGACGTATGGAAGCGAGGCGTGGACATTGCAAGAGGGGAACAAGTCAAGAGTGAGAGCAGTGGAAATGAGTTACTTGAGAGGAGCATGTGGAGTGACGTGGAGGGATAGGTTGACGAATGAAGAAGTGAAGGAACGTTGTGGGGTAGATGTGGATGTGGTTGAAAAGATTAGGAGAAATACACTGAGGTGGTTTGGACATGTGGAGAGAATGGAGAATGAAAGACTGACTAAGAGGGTGTATGTAGGTGAGGTGGAGGGAGGGAGAGGGAGGGGTAGACCGAGGATGAGGTGGAGGGATGGAGTTGAGAGGTATATGAGGGAGGGGGGGTGAGTTGGGGGGAGGGGAGTCAAATGGTGGGTGACAGAGTGACTTGGAGGCGTTTTGTCTGCGGCCACCCTTTGAGGGATTAGGGCGTCGGGCTATAGATAGATAGATAGATAGACTTCCTATGTACACACACACACACTCTCTCTCTCTCTCTCTCTCTCTCTCTCTCCTTGAAAGTCTTCCTTCCTCATCCATCCATCCCTCTTTCTACCCCTTCCCCTCGCCCTTCTCTTGTCACTCTTCCTCCCGAAGCCCAGTGAAGCCCGCGCTTTTCCTCCATCCTTATTCTCTTTTCTTTTCTCCGTAATTCCTCGTTCAGTCGTTATTGTTTTTATCACATTCTGCCTTTAACACTTACTCCTTGCGATTGGTCTATGTTCGATATTTTGACCTAGTTCTGTGACCCTGACCTTTCACCGATTCACCTTAAGCTTCAAATACTTCATTGTCGCCTGGCCATGAACCCCTCCAGAAAGTTGGGTTTAAACTGGATCAAAAGTGTCTAAGTAGGTTTGCCCTGTGATTCTGACCTATGTCATATTGCTCTCAAAACTGATTTTTTATTTTATTTTTTTTTTTTAATAACAGAACGGAGGAAGGAAAAACAAATGGAGAAAAAAAATAATCCATACACCAGATTACTGGTGTCCTCTGTTCATAAAATATCTGTAACAATTAGACTTGAACAGTTGTAGGTTGAAATTTGGAGGAAAACAACTCTGGGGAAGCGAGTTCCAGAGAGATGCAGTTCGGGGAATGAAAGAATTCTGATAGGCAGAAGTTCTGCAATGTGGTTGAGTGACATTCCAGTCATGAGCGCTACCAAATGCCCGTGTAACACGAGGAAAGGCATGGAGAGGTGGCACCATGGACGCAACTTCGTCTGAGCATTTGCCAAAAAAATATCTGTAAAATAATGCAAGGGAGGCAACATTCCTTCTTACTTGCAGGGGAGGTAGTTTATATGTAATGGCAGGGTTGTTAATGATTCTAACAGCTTTATTCTGAATTTTGTCTAGTTGTCTTAATGCAACCTCTCCACAACCATTCCACAAGGGTGAGCAATATTCAAGCTGAGAGCGCACATGACTCTTATAAATTATAGCTAACTGCTCATCGGCGAAGAAGTTACGGACTCTGTACAATAATCCAAGTTTCTTTGAGGCGGTTTTAGCAAGTGATCTGACATGAGAGGTCCAGCTGAGGGCACTGTTAAGTGAGACACCAAGAATTTCAATACTTTTGGAGATGGGAATATTAGTAGCACTGAAGGTAATGAACGAATCTGGCAATATCTGTGTATTAGTAAACTGTATATATTTAGTTTTACTAGCATTAAAAGAGACAAGGTTGTTTTGTCCCCATTCACTGATTGTAGATAGATCTTGATTTATGGAGATGGCTGTATTGAGTTGAGAGGTAGAGATATTAGACTTTGTAAATGGATGTCTGAGTGTGAATGAACTATGTAGTGTTGAGTCATCTGCATATGAGTGAATGGGATTGTGAGTGACAGATAAGAGATCATTAATATGAACCAGAAATAGGGTTGGCGCCAGAACTGATCCCTGTGGCACGCCGGCGTTAATTGAGTGGAAATTCGAATATACATCATCTACTTTTACTCTTATTTTCCTGTCACTAAGATAAGAAGAAATCAAAGGAACAAAAGACGTTAGTCCATAGCAAGGGAGTTTGGACAGCAGGGAACGGTGCCAAACTCTGTCGAAAGCTTTAGAGATATCAAGAGCTACTGCATGAGTTTCTCCAAAGAGATCAATTGATTGATGGATGGTATGAGTTAAGAGATTGAGCATGTCAATGGTGGATCTTTCGTGGCGAAAACCGTATTGTTTATCATTAATTAAGTTGTTGGATTCAAGATGTTTAACAATATGCTTATTAATTAAAGTTTCAAATACCTTACCAAGAGAAGATGTGATAGCTATTGGTCTGTAATTGGAGGGGTCAGACGAACTTCCTTTCTTTGGAACTGGGTGGATATTGGCTTCTTTCCAAGAATTTGGGAATAAGGAAGTACGTATGCATAGTCTGAATAATTTAGCTAGGACAGAGGCAAGTTCAGGGGAACACTTTTTCAAAACAATTGGCGGAATTCCATCTGGACCTGGAGCTTTGTTGGTAGGTAAATTGTCTAGGATGGATTTTACAAATCTTGTCTGTATTTTAAGTGGGGCAATTTCGGGAGAATCAAGTTCCAGTACTGAGACATTCTGGCTGGTATCATCTATGGTAGAGTTTCTTGCAAAGGTACTAGCAAAGATATATGCTTTCCCACGTGGGTCATTTGTAATATTGCCATCTGAAGATTTTAGTGGGGGAGTGGAAGATGACTTGTTAAAGTTATTATTGAAAGAATTAAGAGTTGACCAGAATATTCTGTTGTCATTAGGGTTGTTAAGTAGTTTTGATGCTTGCTTTTGAAGAAAGTTTGATTTAGATAGATTTAATACAGCTTTTGCATGATTTCTAGCAATTTTAAATTGGAAGAGTGATTCAGGTGTTTTTGATTTTAAGTAAGAGTTATATGCTAATGACTTTTGGGCTGTTGCTCTGGCACAATTGCCATCAAACCATTTTGGAGAGTTTGATCTTTTAGTGATTGTTGACTTGGTATGAATAAATCCATACCAGCTAGTATTAAGTCACAAATGTGGAACTGGGTAGAACTGGGATCACTAGAGAAGGAAGACTGCCATGGAACATCAGCAAGATAATTTCTAAATCCATCCCAGTCTGCCCTGTCAAAGTGCCATCGGGTCACCCTGACAGGTTCGGAA
>NC_136958.1:32408892-32486392 GCF_032717465.1 Coenobita brevimanus | reverse complement strand
GGATTTGATTCAGTTGAGAGTTAGCTGGAGTAGCCGGTGTGCTAATACTAGTACCATTAACCCTTTCAGGAGTATGACAGCTAATTCATCTATTCTACTAATGCCAGACCATTTCATATCCTAAAAGAGTAAACCAAGGGAGGCAGAGCGTCATCGTTGAACTACTCTAGTATTCAAGTTCTACTAATGCAGGACAATTTTGTTTTGTTGGAAGATTATCTTAGGAAAATGCGAGTGTTGATACTTTTACAATCCATTCACTGCCCGAACAACTTTGGTATTCAATTTCAGCTAACGCAAGAAGCAATTATTCAGCTGCGAGTCATATGATCCTAAGAATGTCAACCCTTTCCTGAGCAACTTATTTGCCCCCAGTTCACCTCTTCTGAACATTCTTGTTTGACGGATGAGTGATTTCGTTCTGAAATTTTCATCGCTTGAATTCGGTGACGTATTTGTTTACCTTTGATATTCTCTGATTTTTGCCTTAATTAGGAAAGGCCTCTGGCACTGAATATGTTGATGAAGATTGTTTCTCACACCTTTCGTCTGAAAAGTCCCCCATGCAGATTAAAAGCATCTGAATGCACTTAGAATAAAATATAATATACATCACCACTTTCAAAGGGTTGATTCGACCAGTTTGGGTGTTTGGTAGAAGCGAGGAAAAAAAAAAAAAAGAGGTTGAGGAATGTCAGAGAAGCAGAAATATCCCATCATGTAACGATGTCAGGTTCATGTTGGATGCAGACTCAGTGAAGACATTTCTCTGGGTTGCCCTGATACAGTACGAGGGATGGCAAGGTGAAATCAGACGAATGAGTTTCCCATAAGCTGAATAAAATCATGTGAGATTTACAAGACCAGAAGAAGATAAGGGATATTGTACTGAAAGTGTTGAGAGAGGTTCAGGTTTTCTTCCTGGTTCTCTCTGTTGCGGGGGAAGCATATGGGTGAGGTAATAATGAGAAATCGGACGCAAGAGTCTCACTTTAGGTAAATAAAATCGTCTGGCAGCAGCAAGCATAATTATCAATATTGATAAACTGATAATGAAGGCCAACGCTCCTCTGTTTCCGTTGCTGCAGTCACCTTTGGCGATGATGGCGAGAGAAGGAATCATTAACATTAGTATTACAATGATTATCATAAAAGTGTTAGTGAGCTTCACGTCTCTCTGATGCAGATTATCACGCTGGCAGGCGCACGAACCATTAACATCAACTGGGCGTAGAATGAATAAAATTAAGTCATCGTAGCGAAAGAGCTTAATAAGGGAATTCGTGGTTTCTTCAGTTCAAAGGGGCAAGGAAAATTGGCTGACTCTGTGCCAGACACGAGGCTGAGTAAAAAGTTAATACCTTCCACCCACGCCGCCTTACCGGGATCAATTTCAGCCCCTCATCATCTCCTCCACCCTACCCCTCCCCTCTTTCTCTCCCTCCACCGCCTCCCAATACTCTAGCTTCGTCCTCTTCTTCCCACCCCCCACCCCCCTTCCGTGTTCCTACCCATTCTCTTCCCCATTATCGTTCTACTTCACCCAGTCGTACTCGATATTGGGTGTCCATTTCCTCGCATGTCGATCACTTACCCTCCCTTCTACGTTAAATCCATCCCTTCCTTTCGACTCACACCCTCTGCTCATCTCCACCATCTACGTGTACTACTTTTCTTTCCCTCTGGATTTGTCCCACTCAAACTTATCGCCCACTCAATATTCTATTCCTCTCCTCCCCTCCATCTTTTTTCCTTTTATTTTCATGCTTACTTTCATATACCCTCCTCCCCACCAAACAATCGTGCCTTTTCTCTCTCCCACCCAGTCGAGCTTCCATTTATTATTTCCCTTTATCGTTCTTCCTTTCCTCCCCTTCCATATCACTCACCCTCCTATCTTCTCCAATTCTCATAATTCTACTTTCTGTTCATCTCCAGCTTATCTGCTACCTTTCTTCTCTTCCTCCACCTATCCCTGTATTCTCTTTCCCTTCTCTATCCCTATTCCCTATCCTTCCAGATTCTTTATGCTCATTCCTCCTCTTTCATTCTTCTACGACATGTTTACGAACTTTCTCTTACCACTTTCCTCTTTTTCACTGTCCTCTTCCCGTCTCGTCTTCTAGTCCTATTGTCTTCTATCCATCCAGGCTCATCATTTCCTTCATATGTTCTCCATATCAGTCCCCATTCCTCCTCTCCTATCCTTCCGGTTACTCTCCCCTCTACCTCTACTTCCTCGGTATCACCAGCTTTTCCCCTCCTCTCGCCTTTCCTTCCCACTCCTTTATCTCTTACCTCATCCACTTCCTTCCCTTCTAGTTCTCTATCCTTCAACTTCCTACTTGGCTACATCCTTATCCTCCTCTCTCCTCTCTTGTATTCTTATCCTCCGCCTTTCGTCCTAGCAGCATTCTTCCTATCCTCACGTTCTTCAAGCATCCTCTCTCACTCCATTATGGTCACTGACCCGCCCTTCCTTTCTCACTCACTCACTCACACACACACACACACACACACACACACACACACACACACACACACACACACACACACACTAATGCATCACAAAAACAAGGTACGATCAAGGTTTCTCAAAGTAAAATATGAATAATTCTGTGCCTTTCTTCAGACGACCAGACTGTGCTAAGTAAGACAATGTGTTAAGTGAGGCGACTGGCGTTGGAGGGGAAAAAGAAGATTTATATAGAGATGGAAGAAACGTTTGATGAAGGATGAAAAGCGAGGTATGAAATAAGAACACTGACTGTATAGGGAATGATGAGGGAGGTGGGAGGAAAGAGTGAAGGGGAAAAGAAAAAGAAAATGCAAATGAGAGTTAGACGAGAGATATGAGTCTCTGAGTATGATGAGAAACAAAGGAATGAGGTAAGGGGGGAGACGGAAGAATAATGAAAATGAAAAACAGAAAGAGAAACAGTAAAAAACAAGAAATGAGAAAGGGATATCGTTCAGTAACAGAATGAGGAATGAGAAACAAGGAATAAGGGGAAGTTAGGAGAGAGGTGATGAGTTAGAGAGAATGAAGGGAGGAGAGAGAGAGAGAGAGAGAGAGAGAGAGAGAGAGAGAGAGAGAGAGAGAGAGAGAGAGAGAGAGAGAGAGAGAGAGAGCGAGAGAGAGAGAGAGGAAATATTAAAAGATGATGGTAGATACAGAAATATAACATAGGTTTGAGAAATTACAGGCGCAAGATGGAAGAGGAAGGAAACTGAGGACCAAGAGTGAAGGAAAAGGCGGAACTGGGAAAATGAAATTAATGAAGGGGAACTAAAATACGATTCAGTATAATGAAAGAGAACTGATCATTAGTTACCCATTTTTAAAACTATTATTAAATATAGCACTTTTCTCTAAATACTGAGTTACTTAGCACAGGATCAACGTTTCATTATTTTTAATTTATTTGCGCACTTTTTTTTTTTTTTGAAATGTGACTTTATAAGAAATGTGATTTATAAGGTGGTAACCTTATAACCAACCAACACGTGTTCCCTACGTGACAACAAGTGGCTTGACGGAGGGTTAGTGCCCCTCCCCGGAAAACATCTAACAATACGAACAAGAAGCCTCGGACCAGGACTGACCAAAAGGTGACGACTAAGGACCGAACAAAGGACATGGTACGGATAGCTATTTGGAATGTAAGTGGTGCAAATGATGAGGTGAAAGAGAGAGATTGTTCAGGTGCTCGAGGGGGCGAAAATGGATGTATGATGATTAACTGAAACAAAATGGTGGGGTGAGGGTGTGAGAGAATGGGAGTATGGATGGGGTATATGCGCGGGAGTAGGCAAGAATGAGAGGGCACAAGAAGGAGTGTGTATTGTTGGGAGTAACAGATGGAAGGAGAGTGTAAGAGAGTATGGATCAGTTGGTTCAAGGATTGTGTGATTAAGACAAAGTTGGGCTACAAATGTGGGCGACTGTGTGCATGTATGCGCCAAAGCAAGATGTGAGAGAAGAGTTTTGGACAAATGTGTGTTAGGTTATTCCGTTGTTAAGATATTCTTCAGGATTGTAAGGCGTAGTAAGAGACCTTGTAAGTTGATATGTCTATTGGGCTACGGTACAGCAGGAACTGAGCTCGTGCCTACCAGCACGAAACAAGTAAACAATGAACACCAGCACTTAATTTCGAACCACCCATATTTCAAACCACATTCTGTAAGCTTCATATTCTAACATCCTTCCATTTACATTTTTTTAAATAGACTGCCTAAACTACATCATCAAGTTCCACAATAATCACCAACAAAATTCTCATACATGCGTACCATTAGTAGACACCCATCTTTTAAGGACAATTAGATAATTAAAAGATACGTTCACTCTCACAGGGACGTTACACATGCTAATATAAAAACCTATAAACATAAAGCAGAAAAAGACATTATACGGCATATGCAAAATATAAGACAATACATAAAATCATTTCACTTTTTAAAAATATGACACTAATTAAACCTATCACCATAAAACACATAACAAACTATTTGTATAAAGAATGTACACATTAGGTGTACGTGTTCTCCATAACATTGTTACCAAACCTGACCGGAGGCCAAACAACGCGGCCATACCTTGTTTTCGTTATTGCTCTAGGATGTGGTTCACCGTTCACAGTTTGTTCTTTATTTCGCATCCCTTGACCTATATCAGAATTTACATCCTCAGAGCTACTATTATCATGGATCTGCATGTCCTCTCTGTTCTCGTCCTCTCTGATCACATTACCCTCATCTACTTCGATATATGAACCACTGAATGAGGGTTCTCTTGTTAGCTTTAAGTGACACCTGTTTCTACGATAAACCACCCCATCATCTGTCTTCACCTCATACGACCCATCCTTTGATCTAACAACCCTTGCTTTCTTCCACTCCTTAACTCCTAACTTAAAGGGTTTCATCCTAACTACATCACCCTCTCGTAACTCTGGTAGTTCATGGGCACTCCTGTCATAGTAATATGCCTACTTTTGCTGTAACTCTTTCATTCTATCCAGATCCTCAGTCACAGTTACTTGTGGCCTCAACAAACCATCCTTAGTTGACAACACTGTCTTGGTCCTCCGACACATTGTCCTTTAAACTGGACTAGTGTTCATTCCTTGAGTCGTGGTATTTCTTATATTAAGTAAAGGAAGATATTGGTCCTCACCTGTTCTCAAAGTTTTCCTCAACATTTTCTTAGCAGATTTCACTGCTGACTCTGCTTTACCATTTGACTTGCTATTATATGGGGATATAGTGGTATGCTGAATGCCCCACTTCCTAGTGAATCTACTCATCACTGAGCAGACAAACTGAGGCCCATTATCACTTACAATCTCATCAGGGATACCATAACGTGCACAATGAGCCTTTATTTTCCCAATTATAGTTCTCGACCTCGTGCCATATACCCTGTCTATCTCCCAAAAGTTGGAATAGTGGCAAACAGTTAAAAGATATTGTCTCCCTTCCAGATCAAACAAGTCAATGCCAATTCTACTCCAAGGCCGCTCTGGACACTCTTAACTATGAAGAGGTTGTCTGGGATTAGAAATCTCATAAGATCTACATGTTTCACACGCTTGTGTCATCTCCTTTATGTCAGCATTCATGTTTGGCCAGTACACATACTCCCGGGCCCTGCATAAACAACCCTCTATACCTGAATGTCCTATATGAATATCATCCTTAATCCTGGCTCTCATCCTCTTAGGAATAACTATCCTCTCTCCTCTGAAAATCAAGCCATCGGAAACAGTTAACTCATCTCTGAATCTGAAATATGGGGTCACAGCTGGCTGTAGTTTTGACCTATTTCCTGGCCAGCCATTAATTATCACATCCCTTAAATTCTGTAGTGCCAGATCATTTCCAGTTTCCTGTCTAACTTCCTCAAGTCTGTTTCCTGGCATTGTTACATGGTCTACTGCATTTACCTGTTCAATTTCCTTGTCATAATCTTTATCTCCAAAAGGCAAATATGCTCAGCGTAGTGTATCAGCAAGTACCATCTCCTTACTTCTTAAATATTTCACCACAACATCGTATGCCAGCACTCTTACAAGCATTGTCTGCAGTCGCTTTGGTGCTTTCTCCAGAGGTTTCTGAACTAGTGATTCCAAAGGCTTATGATCCGTATATACAGTAACCTTCCTGCCACAGGAAAATTGGTGCCATTTCTCCAATGCATATACAATAGCAAGCATTTCCTTCTCTATAATTGCATACCGACTTTCTGTGTCTGACAAGGCCTGACCGGCATAGCAAAGAGGTTTTCCATCCTGAAGGACAGCTCCTATTCCTTGACTACTTGCATCAGACTGTATAGAGAGTGGCTTATTAGGATCAAAATAAGCCAAGACAGGTGTCTGCGTTAATAGTATATTAATTTCCTGGAAAGCTTTCTCTTGCGCGTCTCCCCAGTTCCACTCTACTCCTTTATGGGTTAACAGAAAAGTTGGTCTTATGACTTCAGACAACTTAGGTAAGAACCTTGACAAATAAGTAACCATTCCTGTAAATCTCCCCACACTCTCAGTATTAGATGGGGATTCCATCCTCAGAATTGCCTCTATCTTCCTAGGATCCAGTTTAAGTCCTTCTGAACTAATCCTGTGACCCATGAATTCAACCTCAGACAGCCGGAATTGACATTTCTTCTTATTAAGTTTGATTCCTAACTTATCACACCTCTGCAAAAACTTGTTCATCCTTAGATCATGTGTTGTCTCATCACCATAAACTATCACATCATCAGCAACACATTGTATTCCATCCAGTCCTTCCAGAGCCTGATTTAGTCTCTTCTGAAATATCTCACTGCTAACTTTTAACCCAAAAGGTAGTCGCAACCATCTATACCTGCCAAAGGGAGTAGCAAAAGTAGTTAGCAGGCTTGATTCATGATCAAATTCAAGATGATGGTATTCTGCCTCCAAGTCACATATTGAGAACACTTTTGCTTCAATAACTTAGGTAAAACATCTTCCATGACTGGCAAGTGATAGTGCTCTCGTTTAAGTGCTAAGTTTAACTGTCTTGGGTCAATGCATACCCGAAGGTCACCAGATTTTTTAACTGTCAGTGACATCTGATTCACCCAGTCCGTTGGCTCTTGAACAGGTTTTATTTTGCCTGATTTTACCAGTTCGTCTAGAGCCATGGCTGCCTTGTCTTTCAATGCCTCTGGGATTCTACGAGCTGGTCGAACACAGCACTGTGCTTTATCAACTAGAGTTAGATGAACTAGTGGACCTGGCAATGACCCCACTCTACCATAAAATACTGCAGGATAAAGATCACACTGTCCAACTTACAAACACTCTCAAAATTGTGGTAATTTATGGTGATCAAACCCATCTTCACCGCAGTGCGAGCACTAAGCAAAGGCACCAATCCTTCTTTATCATCAACAGTAACGAATTTAACGAGGTACTCTTCCCTAGTTTTGGGGTTGACAGTATTCACCTTTCCTTTCCCCAAAGCTTTCTGGGTGGACCCGTCCCACATCTTTAGTGTTATTGTCTCTTTCGAAATCAAATTTGCTTGCACATACCTCTTTGGCAAAACATTAACAGTGGCTCCACAGTCAATCCGCATCCTTATTCGAGTGCCATTAATGATCACATTACAATATATACTCTTACTTTGGCTTAGACAGTGAGCAAATTCTTTCCACAGTACACACCCTCTCTGCATCGACCAATTCACTTTCATTGTCACTTTTCTCACATACATGATTAATCTTTGTTCTACATAATCCGGAAACTGCAAAATGATTCTTTACACCGCATTTATTACAGCTTTTTCCCCAAGCAGGACACATCTCTTTGAACATATGAATTTTACAACAAAATTTACATTTAACATTAGATTTTGAACCACTTTTAGCTCCACCTGGACTGAAATAACCTCTACCATGCTTAGATGAAGGTCTAGACATAGTAGATCTAAACTTACTCTGGTTCACCTCTGATTGGCCCAGTGTTGTATCTGTGCTCGTCTTTCAACCCTCAGCACCTTTTCTGACTCCATCTCTTTCATGTAAGCATTTGCCATTTCCATAACATTACGTATGCTAATTGCAGAAGATAAATCCAATTTTCTTTGGGAAATTAGTTTGTCCCTAATTTTCTCATCTCTCATTCCCATAATAAGCCTGTCCATAAGCAGTTTATCATGCATACAGTCACAGAACCCACAGGTCTTCGCCATGTTCCTAAGTACAGCTATATACTGTTTTATATATTCATCTGTTCCTTGGTCACGCTAATTAAACTTAAATCTGTGAAAAAATTCTTTTTGTTCACCAACAATAATTTGCTCAAACTTTTTAATCACATCAGCAAGTACTCCTCTATTTTCAGTTGAACCAAACTTCATATTGTTGATAATCTTGAGAGCATCCAGCCCGATACAATTCTCAAACAGGGCCACTTTAAACTTCTCTGGTCTAAGCTCCATACCAGACACCACCATGTAGTTCTCAAATACTTGACGCCATAGTCTCCAATCATCAGCCACATGGGAAGACTGTATGTCCAAACTCCTCGGTGGTGCAAGACGATGGGGCGCTGTCTATACTCCTTCCACTGCAGCCGAAGAGGACCTGTCACCATCTCTGGGGAAGCCAGTACCAGCCCCAGACGCAGTACTAGTGGTAGAGCAGCCGGCATTTCCCGCCTCCATAATGTGGTAACAGCAGCAGCACAGGACACACAGAAGAACCACCTCACCACCAACGTTGATGGGCCCCAACCGCTGCCACCATGTTAGGTTATTCCGTTGTTAAGATATTCTTCAGGATTGTAAGGCGTAGTGAGAGACCTTGTAAGTTGATATGTCTATTGGGCTACGGTACAGCAGCAACTGAGCTCGTGCCTACCAGCACGAAACAAGTAAACAATGAACACCAACACTTGGTTTCGAACCACCAGATTTCAAACCACATTATGGAAGCTTCATATTCTAACAATGTGGAAGCATGAATGGAAAAGTTTGAAAGGAATGAGAGAGAGTGCTTTTTGTTGGAGATATGAATGGGAAAGCAGGGAACGTGAAGGTGGAAGGAGTAGTTGGTGAGTGGGGTGTGCCTGCAGAGATGGATGAGAATGGCAGTGCTTTAGTGGACATTTATACCGGGAAGGGGTTGGTGACCTTCTTTCTCTCACTATTTCACTATCCGCCCAAACTGTGACTATCACATATTAATATATCTTGGACTAAGATTCCCTCGGATAATACACTGCCTGATATTCAGGTCACTATTACACTGTCACTGCACTTTCACCGTCACTCACTGTCGGTGCGGTGGTGGCGTGGTTAGAGGGGGCGGCGGAAGAACGGCACAAAATGATCCATAAGTGTATGTGGCGAGTGATGAGAAGGGTGGGTGGAGAACAGAATGAATGGAAGGCAATGATTGATTATGGGGATGAGGATGAAAGCATGGGAAGGTGTGTAATGGATGCAAGAGTACGTAGAGGCTGGGGGAGTGGAATTTCTGACCACCACTTGGTGGTGATCAGAATCAAAATCCAAATGAAATGGAGAAATAGGAGAAGCGAAGGACAGGAAGTGGTATATGCAAGGAGGGTGAAAAGGTTACAAGAGAATGGAAAAAAAAAAAAAGCATATTTATAACAGGGAAGTGGAGGTGCCACTGGGTAAATATGGACTGGGGCAGATGGGGGACGATGGAAGATGTGTGCAAGATATTCAAAGAAGAAATATGTGCAGCATGTGAGGTGGTGTGTGTGGTGAAGAGACGATGAATGGGGGTGCAAGGAACAGCATGGTGGAATGAAAAGGTGAGAGAGGGTGTGGCGCAAAAGAAGAAAGAATAGAGTTAGTGGATGAGAAACAGTGGCGTGGACGAAGTTGAGAGACGGAAGAGAGTGTTATAGGTAGAGAGGAGGAGAGAGGTGAAAAGATTAGTCAGAAAGTAAGAAGAGAGTGGATGAGGAATTTGGAAGGAACTTGAGTATAAAGTGAAGGGAATGTAAGAAAATGTTCTGGAAAGAGGTAAAGAGAGTTAAACAGGATGCAAAAGATGTTAGTTGGGGAGTGAAAGATAAAAGTGGTAGATTACTAGTGGAGTAGGGGGAGAAAAAGTGAGCAGTTGGAGAGAACACTTTAAGGAATATTGTTGAACATAGAGAATGAAAGCAATGCGAGTATAAGTGGCTGGGGAATGGCTTGGAGAAGGAGAGATGTGAGAAGAGAGGAGGAAAACAGTAGGATGGAAGTTGTGGAAGAAATGAAGAAAGTTAAAATGGGGAAAGCCCCAGAAATTGATGGAGTGTGTGGTGAAATGCTGAAGCAAGGGGCAGAAGTAGTAGTAGAATGGATGTGGAAGATGTGCAGATTCGTTTGGGAGGAAGGTAAGGTCCCATAGGACTGGAAGTCATGTATAATTATTCCCTTGAACAAAGGAAAAAGGGGAAAAGAAGTGTGTGGTAATCATAGGGACATTTGTCTTCTTAGTGTAACAGGAAAAGTTTATAGTAGGATACTTACTGACAGAGTTAGGGAAATAACAGAGGATTAGTTGGAGAAGAACAGGGAGGTTTTAGGGTGGGAAGAGGTTGTGTGGATCAGATATTCATTCTTAGATTTTTGGTGGAAAAGTTTTTAGAGAGGGGAAAGAAGTTGTATGCGGCCTTCCAAATCGTTGATAGACAAGGATTGTGGAAAGTATTAAGATATATGGAGTAGATGGGAAGCTGTTGAAGGCCGTGAATAGTATGTATAACGGTGCTAAGGCTGCAGCGTGTGTGTGGGTAGTGAACTGAAAGAATTTTTCTATTTCAAGGTTGGAATGAAACAAGGGTGTCTTGTCTCCGTGGTTATTTAATCTGTATATGAATTGGGTTATGAAAGAGATACAAGGTAGGGTGGTGGATGTTGGAGCTGCCCAAGTGAGAAATGTAGTCTTTGGAAACTCTCTGTCTGGTGTTTGCAGATGATACTGTGTTGTTAAGTGAAGACAAAGCGGGGCTGCAAGGCTTGGGGGATGAGTTTGGGAGAGTGTGTAAGAAATGAAATCTAAAGGTCAATGTAGGAAAGAATAAAGTTATGGTCTTCAAGGGAAGTGAAGTTAGTGAATGAACAGTGAGGTTGAATGACGAGGAACTGGAAAATGTGAGTGCATTTAAGTACTTGGGTAGTGTGATAAGTAAGGATGGAAGTTAAGAGGGTGAAGTGCTTGAAAAGGTAAAACAAGTTAGAAAGATTGCTGGTTCCTCTAATGTAGTGATAAGAAACAGGGAAATGAGCATGGAAGTGAAAAAGCTACTACATGGCACTATTGTGATACTGACTTTAACGTATGGAAGTGAAGCTTGGACCTTGTTGGCGGGACAGAAGTCAAGAGTGAGAGCAGTGGAAATGTTATATGAAAGGAGCATGAGGAGTCACATGGAAAGACAGACTGACAAATGGGGAAGTGAAGGAGCATTGTGGTGTGGATGTGGATGTGATAGGAAGCGTTAGGAAAAACACACTGAGGTGGTTTGGCCATGTGGAAAGGATGGAGAGTAAGTGACTGACGAGGAGAGTGTATGTGAGTGAGGTGGAGGGGGAGGAGAGGGAGAGGGAGGCCAAGGATGAGATGTAGGGATGGAGTGGAGAGATTTATGAGAAAGGGGTGTGTGAGCTGGGAGTAGGGCAATGAAATGGCAGGGGACAGGGCGACATGGAGGCGATTTGTTTGTGGCCACCCCTTACGGGATTAAGGCGTCTGGCAGTAGATAGATAGATAGTCAGTGATTTACTTCTAGCATAGACTTGCATGGGGCCAGAAGCAAACTAAATAAAAAATCTATCTATTGCCAGATGCCTCAATCCCGTTTGGGGTGGCCACAAACAAATCGCCTCCAAGTCGCCCTATCCCCCGCCATTTCACTGCCCTGCCCCCAACTCACACACCCCTCTCTCATATACCTCTCCACCCCATCCCTCCATCTCTTCCTCGGCCTCCTCCTCCCTCTTCCCCCCTCCACCTCACTCACATACACTCTCTTCGTCAGTCTTTCATTCTCCATCCTCTCCACATGGCCAAACCACCTCAGTGTGTTCCTCATAACACTTCCTATCACATCCACATCCACACCACAACGCTCCTTTATATCCTCATTCGTCACCCTGTCTCTCCATGTAACTCCAAAGGCTCCTCTTAAATAACTCATTTCCACTGCTCTCACTCTTGACTTGTGTCCTTCCAACAACGTCCAAGCTTCACTTCCGTACGTTAGAGTTGGTATCACAATACTGCCATGTAGTAACTTTTTCACTTCCATGCTCACTTCCCTGTTTCTTATCACTGCTTTCGAAGAACCAGCAACCTTTCTTCCCTGCTGTTCCCTTTAAAGCACTTCACCCTCCAGACCTCCATCCTTACTCATCACACTACCCAAGTACTTAAACGTACTCACATTTTCCAATTCCTCACCATCCAACCTCGCTGTACATTCGCTGACTTCACCTCTCTCAAAGACCATCACTTTACTCTTCCCTACATTCACCTTTAGATTCCGTTTCCTACACACTCTCCCAAACTCATCCACCAAGCCTTGCAGCTCCCTTTCGTCTTCACTCAACAACACAGTATCATCTGCAAACAACAGTACAGGGAGTTTCCAAACACTATCCTCTCTCACCAGGGCCACTCCAACATCCACTACCCTACCTTGTACCTCTTTTATTACCCCATCCATGTACAGATTGAACAACCATGGGGACATGACACATCCTTGTTTCAACCCAACTTTCAAAGAGAAAGATTCAATTAGTTCACCATCCACACGCACTGCAGCCTTCCCACCATCGTACATACTCTTCACAGCATTCAACAACTTCCCATCTACTCCATATATTCTTAACAGTTTCCATAATCCTTGTCTATCCACCCTGTCATATGCTTTCTCCAAATCCATGAAAGCCGTATACAACTTCTTTCCCTTCTCTAGAAACTTTTCCACGAAAGATCTAAGAATGAATATCTGATCTACACAACCTCTTCCCTTCCTAAATCCACCCTGTTCTTCTCCAACTAATTTCTCTGTTCTTTCTCTAACTCTGTCAATAAGTATCCTACCATACACTTTTCCTATTATACTAAGAAGACAAATAAAAAGTACTGGTGATTAAATAAGTTTTGTTTACTTTGCTCCCAAGGCCCATCTCATGATACTGCTCCTTACTCCCCAGGGCCTCGACAAAAATTTGAGTATGCAACACACACACACACACACACACACACACACACACACACACACACACACACACACACTCAAAAGGAAAATGGCGCACTCGGGGGGGGAACCACAAATGCCCTCACCATCCGCCTCTCTCCCGGTGACCACTCTATGAGCTGACTGGATCCAATGTCTGACTCCTTCTTCATTTCTGCAACATTCGCGGTGGCTTTTCCTCTAACTTTCTCTCTGTTGAACACCACCTGTCCTCCTCTAGACCTCACCTTCTCTTCCTTACCGAGACTCAGCTGTCTGAGGCAACTGACAGCAAACCGTTTTTTCTAGCCTCCTACATTCTCTATACTCATTTCAGAGCCAATGATGGATGTCGTGTATATGTACGCAACGACCTATCTTGCTCTCGTGCTCCTGAACTTGATTCTTTTGAATTCTCTATTCTCTTGCATCGGCTCTCCAGTCATTCTCTGACTAAATATATCTGCACTGTTTACTTATCTCCTAATTCTACTGATTATCAAAAATTCTTTGGCTATCTTAGTTCTATGATGGAACACGTTATATCCATTTCTCTTTTCTCTGAAATCTCCATTCTATGAGATTTCAATGTTCACCACCACCTTTGGCTCTCCTCTCCTTTCACTGATCCACCTGGTGAACAAGCCAACATCATTTCTATCCTTAATGACCAAGAGCAGCTTGTACAGAACCATACCCATATCCCTGCCTGCCTTGAAAAGAGCTCCAAAATACTTGACCTACTACTTACAACTAATCCTACGCCTACACTGTTAATCTTTTCTCTCCGTTGGGCTCCTCTGATCATAACCTTATTACCTTAACTTGTCCGTTCGCTCTGGTATGGCCTGAGTACCCTGCAAAGAAACGTCGTCCATGGCACTTTGGAGCTGCGGATTGGGAGGCCCTGAGGCTGTACATCCTTGATTTTTCCTGGAATGATTATTGCTTCCATGGCCGGGAGCCATCTGAGTGTGCTTTGCGCATTATGGAGGTAATTCTCTTGGGCATGAAAGCATAAATTCTTTTCTCATATCCTTTGACTAAGGCAAAGAAGCCTTGGTTTAAGCATGCTTGTTCTAATGCTGTCCACAACAAGGACTGGAGCCAACTCACCTCCGAATCACATCTTTTTTTATTTTTCTGCCAGGAATTATACTAAGTTTGTTGTTCGCTCTGTTAAAAGTAATTTCATCCATACTATATGCTATCAACTCTCCAACTCGAATTCTTGCCGCTCCTTCCGGCACATTGCGAAAAATCTTTCTAACAACTTTACCTCATCATCTTTCCCTCCTCTATTTTACTCTGATGGCTCTGTATCTATCTCTTCTACTGATAAAGCAGATCCCTTCACTCAGACTTTCTCCTCCAGTTCCACCTTAGACGATTCCAGTGTTGTTCCTCCATCACTTCCCTCCTCTGACTTCCTCATGGCTAAGATTCAGATTTCTTCAGCAGATGTATTTCTGCCATCACTGGCCTCAGTACTAACAAGGCATATGGGCCTGATGGAGTCCCTCCTGTTGTTCTCAAAAACTGTGCCTCTGTGCTTACACCCTGCCTAGGAAAACTCTTTCGCCTTTGTCTATCAACTTGTACCTTTCCTTCTTGCTGGAAGTTTGTTCCCATTCAGCCAGTCCCAAAGAAGGGTGACCATTCCCAACCCTCTAACTATCGTCCAGTTGCTTTAACATCCTGTATCTCAAAAGTTTTCAAGTCAATTCTTAATAGAAAAATTTTAAAGCATCTTTCCTATCACAACCTTCTTTCTGATCGTCAGTATGGGTTCCGTCAGGGACGCTCCACTGGAGATCGTCTCACCTACCTTTCAGACTCCTGGTCATCATCCTTTCGGGACTTTGGAGAAAGCTTTGCCATTGCACTTGACATCTCAATCGAGTCTGGCATAAATCTTTAATTTCCAAACTCCCCTCTTACAGTTTCTATCCATTTATCTGTGCCATCATCTCTAGCTTCCTTTCTGGTGGTTCTATAGCCGCTGCTGTAGACGGCCATCGTTTTTGCCTAGATCTATTAACCGTGGTGTTTCTCAGGGCTCTGTCCATTCACCAACTCTTTTCCTTTCATTCATCAATGACCTTCAAAGCTGTACATTGAACCCTGTCCAGTCATATGCTGACTCCACCCTTCACCTTTCCATTCAGTTCTTGCAACATCCATCTCAGCAGTTACTTCAGCAAACAAGGGATGAGGCTATGGCACACCTAATTTCTGTCTTGACTCGTGTCTCTGACTGGAGTAAAAATAATTTGGTTGTTTTTAATGCATCAAAGACCTAGTTTTTACACCTATCAACCCGACAAAAGCTTCCACATGTATACCCACTAATGTTTAATAATATTCAGTTTAATCCTGCATCATCGTTGAACATGCTTGGGGTTTCATTTAATCGGGACTTGTCTTGGAAAGATCATATTACATCCCTTGTCAGATCTGCTTCGAAGAGATTAGGTGTACTAAGCCGACTCCATTCCTTCTTTACCCCTGCACAACTGTTGACTCTATGCAGGGGTTTTATCCGTCCCTGTGTGGCGTACAACTCTCATGTGTGGGGAGGCTCCCCACATACAGCTCTTCTCTACAGGGTGGAGTCAAAGGCTTTTCGTCTTATTAACTCTCCTCCTCTTACTGATTTCCTTCAACCTCTGTCTCTTCACCGCAGTGTTGCATCGTTATCTCTTTTCTATCTCTCCTTCAATGGACACTGCTCCTCTGAACTGTCTGCATGGATTCCTCCACCTCTACGATGGGTGCATAACAATGATCTAGCAGCAAACTCTCATCCTATTTCTTTCCAACCCTCTGATGCAGGAGTTAACCGTTACTCTCAGTCCTTCATTTATGCAACATGTCAACTCTGGAACTGTCTCCCTCTGTCTGTATTTCCTGGTTCCTATGATCTCCAGTCTTTCCAACGCAGTGTGTTTAGGAATCTCGAAATAATTGGATCTTGAAATTGGCTGTCTCTTGTAATTTGTTTTTCTCTTGGAAAGAACAATAAATGCGGGCTTGCTGCCTTTAGTTCCTTCTTCCTCGCATAAGAAAAAAAAAACATCCTTCTTTCTGATCGTCAGTATGAGTTCTGTCAGGGACTCTCCACTGGCGATCTTCTCACCTACCTTTAAATCCTGGCCATCCTCCTTTCGGGACTTTGGTGACAGCTTTGCCATTGCACTTGACATCTCAAAGGCTTGTAATCGAGTCTGGCAGAAATCTTTAATTTCCAAACCGCCCTCTTACAGTTTCTATCCTTCTATCTGTGCCTTCATCTATAGCATCCTTTCTGGTCGTTCTATAGCTGCTGTTGTAGACGGTCATCATTCTTCTCCCAGATCTATCAACAGTGGTTTTCCACAGGGCTCTGTCCTATCACCAACTCTCTTTTATTCATCGATGATCTTTTAAGTTGTACATCTAACTCTATCGACTCGTGCACTGATGGTTCCACCCTTCACCTTTCCATTTGGTTCCTGCAATGTCCATCTCAGCAGTTGCTTCAACAAGTAAGGGATGAGGCTATGGCACACCTAATGTCTGACTTGGGTCATATCTCTGACTGGGGTAAAAATGATCTTGCTGTTTTAAGTCCATGAAAGACTCAGGTTTTACACCTACCAACAAGTCAAAATCTTCCACAGGAGTACCCACTAATGTTTAACAATATCTAGCTCAATCCTGCATCATCCTTGAACGTGCTTGGGGTTTCATTCACACGGGACTTATCTTGGAAAGATCGTATTGCATCTCTTGTATAATCTGTTTCCAGGAGATTAGGTGTGCTAAGCCAATTCTGTGCCTTCTTTACCCCTGCACAGATGTTGACTTTGTACACGGGTTTTATTCGCCTGAGTTGGGATTCATTCACACGGGTCTTATTTAGGAAAAATCATATTACATCACTTGTAAAATCTGCTTCCAGGAGATTAGGTATGCTAAGCCTACTGTGTGCCTTCTTTACCCCTGCACAGATGTTGACTTTGTACACGGGTTTTGTTCGCCAGTGTTTAGAGTAGAACTCTCATGTGTAGGGAGGCTCTCCACATACAGCTCTTCTCAATAGGGTGGAGTCAAAGGCAATTCGTGTCATCAACTGTCCTCCTCTTACTGGCTTCCTTCAACCTCTGTCTCTTCGCCTCACTGTTGCCTCTCTTATCTCTTTTCTATCGCTATTTCAAAGGTCACTGCTCCTCTGAACTGACTGCTATATCTCTCGTGGTAGCAAAAGCTGTAATATTTTATTACTGCTTGAGTCAAATCATATAATTTTGGTGGCAGTGAACCAAGAAGTCTGGAAGTCTTAATACTATCCTCAGTAACATCATAGTGGAGATAATTCCAGTCTTCTGTTCCAGCTAATTCCAGACGGTTTAATTCAGCTAATAATGCGTCATAGCAGCATGCGTAATTTAGAAGAGTACACAGACAATCCTGTTAGTATTTTTAGTTAGTTATATTCCAGGGACGGGGACTAACCCTCCGCCAACCCACTTGTTGTCACGTAAGGAACACGCGTTGGTTGGTTATAACGTTTCCACCCAGCGTTGTAAATGTTTTCCTGGTTTACAGGAAATTATTTGGCTTGCCACTCAATGTAGATTACCCTAAAAACAGGGCAACACTACACGTATGAAAATGAAGCTTGGACCTTGTTGAAAGGACATAAGTCAAGAGTGAGAGCTGTGGAAATGAGTTATTTGAGAGGAGCATGTGGAGCCACATAGAGAGACAGACTGACAAATAAGGAAATGAAGGATCGTTGTGGTGTGAATATGGATGTGTTAGGAAGCGTTAGGAGAAACACATTGAGGTGGTTTGGCCATGTGGAGAGGATGGAGAATGAGAGACTAACGAGAAGAGAGTATGTGGGTGAGGTGGAGGGGGGGAGTGGGAGGGAGAGACCAAGCATGAAATGGAGAGATGGAGTGGAGAAGTATATGAGAGAGGGGGGTGAGCTGGAAGCAGGGCAGTGAAATAACAGGGGACAGGGCGACATGCAGGCGATTGTTTGTGGCCACCCCTTACGGGATTAAGGCGTCTGGCAATAGATAGACAGAGAGACACACACAGTCCAAGTTGGCTGGAGTTCTATCTCAGGTTGCCCTATTCTTCCGCCAAAATCCATGCTACAAGTTAAAGTCATTTGCCTCCAAGTTAAACAGAGTACTCCCAGTCATCCTGACAGGTTCATCAGCCTCCTGGCTGTGACATACTGTAGGACACTTAGTACGTTCCTGTTAATCAAAGGATGTTTGATACAACCCAGCTGCTTTATAACGCAAACACACACACGCTAATCTCTCTCTCTCTCTCTCTCTCTCTCTCTCTCTCTCATAGCACACACACACACACACACACACACACGCTAATCTCTCTCTCTCTCTCTCTCTCTCTGCCTGGTCATATATTTCATTTTGTATCTGCTTGTGGCCGAAGGGTCGAACAATGGACTGTTGACTGAAAAGACACTATCATTCCCTTGCTGGACTAAGGAATGGTTTGTGGATTAGGCTTTGCATTATATATACACAAGCTCAAGCTCAGGGAGAGAGAGAGAGAGAGAGAGAGAGAGAGAGAGAAGAACAAGACTCGCTAACAGAACACCGATGCCCAATGCTTTCTCGGACCAACGTTTTGCCTCATCCCCTCCATCCAACTTTCCCATATTTAAAATAGTCGAGGGGAAAGACATCAAACTTGCCAGACTACCCTGCAGAGATTAGTATGGAATGGTCATTAGTTGCAAGCGCAACTGAAATTCAGACAAGTAGAGAAAACTAATGAGAATGAGGGCTGGAGAAGATATGACATCGAGATGCTTGAAAGAAGGTTACAAAAAAAAGGTTACGAGAGCTGTGGGTAGCGAAAATGGTTGCGGTATCGAGTTCATAGCTGCAAACGAAAAAGTATTCAAACAGGTTAAGGGGAAGGAAAATGGGGGTTTGGAGAAGATACAAAAGTCACATGACTGAAAGATTTAAAAAATAAAAAATAGAGATCAAGAAAATTTTAGATATAATTGTTGTGTTTGGTGTCTTTAATTGCACGCGGAAATGAAATACAGAGAAGCAGGGAATAGGAAGGAGAATTAGGGTTTGGAGAAGATATGAAAGTGGGGTGATTAAGGGGTGAAAAGTGTCAAGAACGATGTGTCAAGAATAAAGTGAGAATACTGAGTGAGACGTAGTTCGTAGGAAGAAGATAAGGATGTGCGGGAAAAATGATGATAAAGGAAATAAGATACGTGAGTAAATGGGACTGAACAAGGTGCGACAGATGAAGAAAAATGCAGGGGAAAGAACTGATAAAATATGAATGTGGGATAGATCGGATAGACCAAGGAAGCTGTGGAAAGATAGTTGAAACAGTTGAGGTAGACAAAGAAAGATGTAGAGGGACAAGGAGTTCTGTGCGCAGGTGTGTTTGTGTGTGTGTGTGTGTGTGTGTGTGTGTGTGTGTGTGTGTGTGTGTGTGTGTGTGTGTGTGTTTTATGTGGGTAATTGGGAGAAGGTGGTTAGGTAGATCAAGCAAGCGATGGAGAAATAGTTTTACTGGGTGTTCGAGGACAAGTATTTGATAATGTAGATCAATGTAGTCCAGAGGTTATTAATTACCTCCGCCAAGGAGGTTATGTTTTCACCCTTGTCCGTTTCTTTGTTGGTTGGTTGGTTGGTTGGTTTGTGAGCAAGATTACACAAAAACTACTGGATTTCCCCGAAACTTGATAGAAGAATGGGCCTTGGCCCAGAATAGACTCCATTAAATTTTGGTGTGGATCCGGATAAAGGTGCGGATCTGGATAAAAGTGCGGATCCAGGATTTTTTTTTTTTTTTGCACTTTCAACATTGCTAGATAGGGCGTTGTTAGACATTTTCGTAAATTTTTCAGTGAATATTGCATGGGACTTGATGAAAAAAAATCAGGTATATTTAGGGTGTTGGTATCTACTAATCTGTACAGTTTGGCGCAGATCCATATAAAATTCCGGATCTAGCGGATTTAAATATGCTTTTATAGGAGGGGTAGTCTTTTTCCAGCTGTATGTTGGGCCTTGGCGGAGGTATACGCTCTTCTGAGTGCCATTCGAGTTTAGTATGAAATTCTGCAACAAAAATAGAGTAGTAAATTTTTTCAGTAAGTACTATGGAGATAGGAATAAACAATGCTCTCAGAGGATTATATTTATCTACACTCATATAATCTTAATCATTTACATCTACGATATTATGTACAGGAATTCAACAAATATATTAATGACAGAAACACAGACAACTATAAATGTTACGATATGAGTTGCTTTGTATTAACTTTAGTTGAACTGACGAAGGGTAATTGAATACACATAATAACAGCTTCAGAGGGACTTTGCCGGTGAAGCACACCGACAACAACTCCCCATCTGGGTTCTTATGTACTTAACAAAAGAGTGGCTCAAGATTCATTGATCGAACAACAGCACGATTAAAGTTTGACTCTGCCCTCATCAGAATCTCAGAGACGAGGCTTTGGGCATCGGCAGTTAGTGGATGGTAGATGTACAGTTAACATCTCCGAGATGAGAGTGTGTGGTGTTGCATGCCCTTTGACTGGCGTTGCAGTGAGCTCTCAGGCGGATAAGTCATCGACATTAAGTATTAATTAACACACTCAGAGTCCGGAATGAGACCACGAAATATATTCCAAATGGCGCAGAGAATTTTAGCACTTCTTCCTTACCGATTTATGTAGCACAGTACACATTTATGTTTTCCTGTGTGTTGTTTGGGTCGTTCCTTTTTTATCGACAGTTTGCATCAGAAACATAAAACAGGGTATGTAGGTGTAATGTGAAGAATAATCAATAAGAAAAGGTGTCACGATATCTTCCAAAAACACCAACAGTATGAGTCAACGATACATACACACGTCTGCTACACAACAGTAATCGTCCTTGGGGTAGGCAATTGGTCTTGAGGGAAAATTCCAAAACATGATGTGATTGACGACAATATGGGTATTTGGCCAGAGAGAAAAAAAAATGTGTCCCAAGTTACACGGTGGTAGCCAGGGTTATGCTGGAGCTGCTTGACTCATAGTATCACTGCCAATCGCCACCACCAAGGAAGAAAAAAAAAAAGATTTACTCATGCATGTATGGCCCAAACCCACAAAAATGTAAAATAAATCGTAAACCCTCGTTGCCATGTGGTCATCAGATGTCTTCAAGCCAACAGTAAGATGTGACCCGCGCCTGACTTGTATGTGAATCACCTTTACAAATGTCACAGTTCACACGCGAGCCAGTGTTTGCTCACCCACTTATCCCAAGATCTAATGAATACTACCGCTGGATGGAATGAAGTCAAAGCTTTGGTTTCACACTGAACGACAACATTTGCTTTTATTCAGAATTTTTCTAAACAGCACGATTAATAGCTTCATTGCAAACTGTTCCATGTGTTGTATGGTGGTAGTAGTAGTAGTAGCTGTATTAGTAGTAGTAGTAGTAGTAGTAGCAGTTGTTGTTGTTGTTGTTGTTGTTACTCTAGTTTCATCGGCAAATGTGAACCCAGTCGTCTGTAGGCTGCCGTCGCTGTCCTCATTCAGTTCACAATCCCCCTTTTGTCCGACAGGGAGGGAACTGAAGGGTGTTTGTAAAGCTAGCTAGTGGAGCCACACAGTTATATTGGTGCCACCACGTGAAGGCGTCTCCCTCCAGCACCGTGTTGAATGGTAAAGCATATATTGCCATCTTAACACTGATCAGCAAATATTTTGATGTGAACCCCAGATTACCATTTCTTTCCAGTCGGAAATAGGATTAGTGGGTGAGCGAGTGTCCTTAGCAAACGTGAGGGGCTGGCACCTGCTAGAGAGAGAGAGAGAGAGAGAGAGAGAATCGTCATCATGGGAGGGCGGGGGCATAGCCTCACCCTCCGACTCCACCCACGAGTCCCTTTGCGTAGATGTGCTTTTGGCCAAAGAGACCCTTAATCTCGATGGCTTTACTTTCTAACGAAATTCCTAGAGGCCACTCAGTAGTACCTCTAGCGGCTCCACTAAGATAATGGCATCATCACCTAAGTCTAGATCGATAACCCTGAAATATCCAATTGATACTCCATAGTGATCTGGACTCACGGCCCATCATAGTATTCAATCCACTCGCGTGTTAAAACGTGAGGGAACAAGGACACATCCCTGTCATATTCCAGTACTTGCTGGGAAGAAGTCGGATGTTCGTTCTCATCACTTGACAGCAATCTCAGTGTTGGAGTATGGGTCAACAGTTAGTCAGAATATCCCCATGGGGATCCCATGGGGTTACTGGAGTTCCCATTATATTTCCTTCTTTTTTGAGTCAAACAAAAAACCTTCTTAAGATCCACTGAGGTTGCAAGCAGACCTTGTCAATACTTAAGGCAGCATTATATGAAAACTCAAAGAGCTGGGATATGGTTAACTGTAGCCCTTTTGAGCATTGATCGGGATTACTCAGGCCTCTGAACCTTTAGCAAAATGTCCTGCATACACATCATAAAAATATGGGCAAGAACCTTGCCTGGAACACTAAGTACTGTAACACCATTGTGATTACTACAACTGCACTGACTGATTTCCCTTTCCAAAAACAGTTATGCTGGTCTCCTTTCATTTTCCAGAAACAGTCATACTGGTCTCTTTTCCCGTTCCTGATAGGGGTGACCAAACATTTTCTTCAGGCAGGAGGAATTTTACCAGTCTGACAAATGGATTCTACAACAGCATACATTGCCCTGATATTGGCTTCATCCCCAGCTATGATCAGTTCTTCTGGGATGCCACAAACACCAGCTGCTCTGACATATATCAACCTGTCCACTGCCTTCATTTCCTCTAGGGAAGGCATGGCATCATCAACTATTGAGCGAGCAGTCAGTGGTTTACACCAGCCAGCAGAAGCTCTCCACTGGGAGTTTCAGTCATATATAGCTGCTTAAAGCACTCAGCCCAACCTACTATATACAGTACTCCCTCACCCCTGACACGAGCTGTCCATCTGCTCTCTGAACAGAGGCAGGTCTAGAATGGAGCTTCTCCAGGGCTCATTGAGCAGGTAGAAAGACAATTACATGAAAAGGTCCTTCCGCCACCTTAGCAAAACAAGCCAGAATGGCAGCATGACTTAATTGTGCCCAGTGTCCCCAGTGAAACAAAACCCCCATTTCATGATGGGCACTCTCCAACACACCCATCAGCTACTGTCAGGGTAGCACTCTTAAAGGCATGCCATCATTCTTTTTTTTTTTTTTTTTATGCGAGGAAGAAGGAACCAAAGGCTGAGCCTGGAAAACAGTTCCTTCCAAGAAAAAAAATAAAAACAGTACAAAAGAGGGCCAAATTCAAGATCCATTCATTTCGAGATGCCTGGACACACTGCGTTTGAAAGACTGGAGTTCATAGGAAGTATGAAATACAGACAGAGGGAGACAGCTACAGAGTTGGCCTGTTACATAAATGAAGGACTGGGAGTAACGGTTAACTCTTACATTAGAGAGTTGGACAGAAAAGGGATGAGAATTTGTTACAAGACGATTGCTACGCACCCTTCGTAGAGGTGGAGGAATGCAAGCAGACAGTTCAGAGGAGCAGTGACCATTGAAGTAGTGATAGAAATGAGATAAAGATGCAACAGTCTGGCAAAGAGACAGAGGTTGAAGGGAGCCAGTAAGAGGAGGAGGGTTGATGAGACAAATAGCCTTTGACTCCACCCTATTTAGAAGAGCTGTATGTGGGGAGCCTCCTCACACATGGGAGTTGTACTCTAAACAGGGGCGAATAAAACCCGTATATAAAGTCAACAACTGTGCTGGGGTAAAGAATGCACGGAGTTGGCTTTGCACATCTTAATCTCTTGGAAGCAGATTTTACAAAAGATGAAATATGATCTTTCCAAAATAGATCCCGAGTGAATGAAACCCCAGGCATGTTCAAGGATAATGCAGGATTGAGCTGAATATTAATAAATATTAGTGGGTACTCCTGTAGAAGATTTTGACAGGTTGATAGGTGTAAAGACTGAGTCTTTGATGCATTAAAAACAACAAGATTATTTTAGCCCCAGTCAGAGATACGAACCAAGTCAGACATTAGGTGACCCATACCCTCATCCTTTGTTTGTTGAAGTAACTGTTGAGATAGACATTGCGGAAACCGAATGGAAAGGTGAAGGGTGGAATCATCAGCGTACAATGGATAGGGTTAGATCTACTGCTTAAAAGATTGTTGATGAAGAAAAGGAAGACACTTGGTGATAGGACAGAGCCCTGAGGAAAACCACTGTTGATAGATCTAGGAGAAGAATGATGGCCGTCTACAATAGCAGCTATAGAACGAGACCAGAAAGGACGCTATAGATGAAGGCACAGATAGAAGCAGTTTGGAAATTAAAGATTTATGCCAGACTCGATCGAAAGCCTTTGAGATGTCAAGTGCAATGGCAAAGCTTTCGCCAAACTCCCGAAAGGAGGATGACCGGGAGTCTAAAAGGTAGGTGAGAAGATCGCCAGTGGAGCGTCCCTGACAGAACCCATACACACGATCAGAAAGAAGGTAGTGATAGGAAACATGCTTTGAAATTTTTCTGTTAAGAATATACTAGAAAACTTTTGAGACACAGCATGTTAAAGCAATTGGACGATAATTAGAGGGTTGGGACTGGTCACTCTTCTTTGGGACTGGCTGAATGAGAACAAACTTCCAGCAAGAAGGAAAGGTACAAGTTGAAAGACATAGGCGAAAGAGTTTGCCTAGGCACGGTGTAAGCACAGAAGCACAGTTCTTGAGGACAACAGGAGGGACTCCATCAGGCACATATACTTTGTTAGTATTGAGGCCAGTGATGGCAGAAAATACATCAGCTGAAGAAATTTTAATGTCAGCCATGAGGAAGTCAGAGGGGGGAAGTGATGGAGGAACAGCACTGGAATCGTCTAAGGTGGAATTGGAGGAGAAAGTCTGAGTGAAGAGATCTGCTTTATCAGTAGAAGAAATAGCTATAGAGCCATCAATGTAGAAAAGAGGAGGGAAAGATCATGAAGTAAAGTTGTTAGAAAGGTTTTTGGCAAGGTGCCAGAAGGAGCGGCAAGAATTCGAGTTAGAGAGTTGAGAGCATTTAGTACAGATGAAATTAGTTTTAGCAGAGCGAAGAACAGACTTAGCACGATTCCGGGCAGAAACATATAAAAGATGTGATTCAGGGGTGGGTTGGCTCCAGTACCTTTTATAGGCCCTCTCCTTTTTGTGGACAGCATTAGAACAACCGTCATTAAACCAAGGCTTTCTTGAATTAGTCAAAGTATATGAGAAAGGAATGTATGATTCCATGCCCAACAGATTAACCTCCATAATGAGCAAGGCACACTTAGATGGCTCCTGGCCATGGAAGCAATAATCATTCCAGGAAAAGTCAAAGTAGTATTGCCTGAGGGCCTCCCAGTCTGCAGCTCCAAAGTGCCATAGACGATGTATCTTTGGAGGGTCCACAGGCCATGCCGGAGTGATAGGGAAAGTTAAGATAATAAGGTTCTGATTTAACATGGTCCTCGACCGTAATGAGGAACAAACCGGTTCGAGATAGCAGCTGCATACACATATATACCCTCCTTATTCCTGAGTTTCTCAAGATGAAACTGTTTTTGTTTTCATATTCAGCTTCTCTCGGTTTTGGTTTGTAGACACAGAGTAGCAACAGCCTGTCTGTGATCACTTGCAAAGAACTCTACATTCCTAATAATCTTGAAGTTTTGAGGGGGCTTCCATTGAGTACTAAAAAGGATATGGTTAATCTCGTTTACTTCTCATTCAGCAATGGAATACCAAGTCCAGCAGTGATGATTTGTCCTCTGTCACCATGCTTCAACAAGTCTCAGTTTACAGGACTTTGCAAAATCCATAAAGTAAGAACTATTGAAATTCTTGGTTCCAGAACTATTTGAACCTACACATTCCTTGAAGCCCTCCCTGCCAATGCATGTAACTGGATTAAAGTAATCCAGGACCAAGAATGTGTCCCACGAAGGGCATTGTTCCTCATCTGAGTCAAGTTTAAGATAGAACAGCTCATTCTCTTCAAGGTCACTCATCTCATTTGGAGCATATACAGCAGCAAGAGAGATGAATCCATCCCAGAATGTGCTTCAGCCTCATCAGCATTACACGCTAACCAACCATAGTAATCCTGTCAACATTGAGACAGATCGAGCAGCAAACTGTTATCGCATAACACATTAAATCACATGTTTATATATATTATGAATAATTCTAATATGGACAGCTTAACTTTATAAGAACTAGGTTTAAACTTCATAGTGCTTGGTTATATAGCTTCCGTTCTCTTTCATGTATCCAGTCTGGTCGTGCTAAAAATTTAAATTAACGTTATCTGTCCGTTTACAGCATTTAAATTCCAAAAATTGGAAAAAAAAGAAAGTCTTCTGAAGGAGAGCTTAGATGTCAGGGGTTGTGAAGATGGTGGCAGGGGTGATGGTGTTGGATGTAGTTGTGGCAGAGGTGCTCTGTAGTCTGAACTGAATAACAATCACGAGGTAGGTTAGGACTGCACTAAGCATCTGAAAAGGAAAAGAACAATTACGTATTACAGCTAATTTTAAAAAATGAATGAAACATAAATTTACCAGAAATGCCGAGAAACACTAACAAATGTCTATGTGCGTCAAGATTCTGTACGTAGATGTAGCTATCATTAATCCTTTTGCGGCATCAAGGCTCTCTAAAGTCTTTGAATCCAGTGATGAAATATAATGGTATATTCTTGCTACATCCATGCGGATTTATTTAGTGTGGGGGAAACCTCTTGTAATGACAGGGTACATTAAGACTGTCTAACCATTCCACTTTGAAAGTCTCTTCGATGCTGAATAAAGTCAAATTGGAGGTGGCAAGAACAAGCTAAAGAAAAGGCATAGTGGTGAACGTGTTACTTTAAAAAAATAAAATCGATTGGCAGTAGAAATATATTACTATAATCTTTTAACATTAAATTGACCTAAAATGTACATGTGTACATACCGAATGCTTAGGTGTAACAAGAGATGAAAACTAGAATATGGTAATAATAACGAAAAAGTTTTAGGCAAAGGATACAGAACTGAATTATATTGTCATAATACTTTTTCGCTGGGGTACGGAGAACAAGGTACACAAGGACGGATTTCTGCGACAAATTAAAATGAAGAGAATAAGCAATAGCAACCCCAAGGCTTACCGAGATGATGCAGTGACGACCCAGTGTGAAAGCTCCCAGCACTGAAAACTGAGGTTCTCCCACCCTCACCTCCTCCATCAGTTCCATCACCTGCACAAAAGATTCCATATCACTATAGGAAAATGTTTTGATCACAGTTCCTGCCCTCTCACTTAACCAAGATTTTCATATTCCTTCAGGCTTTAAGAATATATAATTCTCTTGCGATGTTACTTACTACTACAGTCAATAGTCTTCTGTCTGCATTTTCAGTCATATGCATTATATGATAGCTGAGTACTGGGAGAAGAAAAATCAGTGATGTTAAAAACTATGTGCTCTCTGTTGCTTGACTTAGTTTTGAAACTGGATCAGCATGAGCAAAATGACACCGAAATTTAATTCACACGAACTTGAAGTGAATGAAGAGAGAAATCACCAGTACCCATTCAACTTAGCCAGGATAGGTGGAGAAGTTATGTATACTGGTCTGTAGCCATGGCCTATAATGGTTCTCATGATGATATTCAGTTATTCAGTCCTCAGGCTCTCTTAGCCACAGAGCAATTGCGATTACCTTGTCTAGCATATTAGTCTTCCTCCGATAACAGTGCGCGTAAAACGGACCTAAGGCATGCTACTCTAATCAAGCCCAGCAAGTTTTTAATACTATAATAACTGGAGAAGAAAAATAGTCACACAGAATTAGGCATGAAAAAAAAAAAAATCTGATCAATAATAACTGAATTAAAGTAATTATCATCAATACCTTGTCTTGATGAAAACAGTGATAAGAAACAGGGAAGTGAGCATGGAAGTGAAAAAGTTACTACATGACAGTATTGTGATACCAACTCTAACGTATGGAAGTGAAGCTTGGACGTTGTTGGAAGGACACAAGTCAAGAGTGAGAGCAGTGGACATGAGTTATTTAAGAGGAGCCTGTGGAGTCACATGGAGAGACAGGCTGACGAATGAGGATATAAAGGAGCGTTGTGGTGTGGATGTGGATGTGATAGGAAGCGTTAGGAGGAACACTCTGAGGTGGTTTGGCCATGTGGAGATGGATGGAGGGTGAAAGACTGACGAAGAGAGTGTATGTGAGTGAGGTGGAGGGGGGAAGAGGGAGGGGGAGGCCGAGGATGAGATGGAGGATGGGGTAGAGAGGTATATGAGAGAGGGGGGTGTGAGTTGGGAACAGGGCAGTGAAATGGCGGGGGACAGGGCGACGTGGAGGCGATTTGTTTGTGGCCACCCCAAATGGGATTGAGGGGTCTGGCAATAGATAGATAGATCATCAATACTTCAGTTAACCTATCTCTGTCCACGTCAGACTAAAGTTTGCCTCTAACTTTCATCACTCTCACTCACTGGATGTTATGCATTCAGTAGAATCAGCTTTCATTTATTTTGATGCGATCTACTGCAGTTTACACCCAATTAAAACAAGAAAAAGTATATTGCTGAAAGCTGCACCATCCCCAGCAATTGCTAAAGGGGAAAGAAATAATCACGGACAGGGCAGACAGGACTGAACCTCTGGGATCCCACTCTATATAAACTCTGGTCCGAGTGAAGGCCAGCTACTATGCAAAATTTCGTGTGTGTGTATGAAAAACTGTGGCTTTGTCACGCGGGGGCGGTTCCTCTCCCTTTGGGGGTAACCACTGAGGGTTGCATCCTGACTAAAATGTGGCCGGGGTGAACGTCTACCTGCAAGGAAAATGTTGTATTCCTTAGTTAAAGACCATGACTATGCATAAAGACTTTGGTCAGTTTCTCTGGGACCGCCTCCATCATGGTTGGCTGCCTTTGAGGGTCTCACCCTCCCAAAACGTGGCCCCTGTAACGGTTTACCACTGGGCAAAATTTAACTTTTTTTAGATAAAACACTGTCATTGTCCTCCCTGGAGGCTGCTTCCCCACCAATGGCTGGTAGTCATTAGAGGTCGCACTCTCCCTAAAGTGTGGCCAGGTTTAGTGCCTGCCAGTAAGCTATCTATTCTATCTGTCTATTGCCAGACGCCTTAATCCCTTAAGGGGTGGCCACAGAGAAATCGCCTCCATGTCGCCCTTCCCCCGTCAGTTCATGGCTCTGCTCCCAGCTCACACCCCCCTCTCTCTTATACCTCTCTACTCCATCCCTCCATCTCATCCTTGGCCTCCCTCTCCTCCCCTCCACCTCACTCACATACACTCTCCTTGTCAGTCTCTCACTCTCCATCCTTTCCACATGGCCAAACCACCTCAGTGTGTTTCTCCTAACGCTTCCCATCACATCCACTTCCAAAATCACAATGCTCCTTCGCTTTCTCATTTGTCAGTCTGCCTCTCCATGTGACTCCACATGCTTCTCTCAGATAACTCTTTTCCACTGCTCTCATTCTAAACTTCTGTCCCTCCAGCAAGGTCCAAGCTCCACTTCCATACGTTAGCATTGGTATTACAATATTGTCATGTAGCAGCTTTTTCATTTCCATGCTCACTTCCTTGTTTCTTATCACTGCTTTCAAGTAACCAGCAACCTTTCTTCCTTGCTGTACCCTTTCAAGCACTTCACCCTCTAAACTTCCATCCTTACTCATCACACTACCCAAGTACTTTAACACACTCAGATTCTCCATTTCCTCCTCATCCAACCTCACTGTACATTCACTGGCTTCACTTCCCTCGAAGACCATATCGTTCCTCTTCCCTATATTCACCTTTAGATTCCGTTTCCTGCACACTCTCCAAAACTCATCCATCAAGCCTTGCAGATCCCCTTCGTCTTCACTTAACATACAGTATCATCTGCAAACAACAGTACAGGGAGTTTCCAAACACTGCCCTCTCTCACTAGGGCTGCTCCAACATCCACTGCCCTACCATGTATCTCTCTTATAACCCCATCCATATACAGACTGAACAACCATGGAGACGTGACACATCCTTGTTTCAGTGCAACCTTCAAATAGAAAAATTTACTTAGTTCACTACCGACACGCACTGCAGCCTTAGCACCCTCATACATACTCTTCATGGCCTTCAACAACTTACCATCTACTCCATATATTCTTAATACTTTCCACAATCCTTGCCTCTCCACCCTGTCCTATGCTTTCTCTAAATCCATGAATGCCACATACCAGTCAACAAAATTTTGTATTCTTAGCCTAATAACTATGGCAGTGAGGAGTGATTATCGGTGGTTCCGTCCTTCCCCAAAACATGACCATAATGAATATTTATCAATAGGCAAAAAATCATGTTTTTCCTTTGAGAACTACTGCTGTGTACAGCAACTTTATTCAAGACATCGGGGACTCCCCCCAACTCCCCCGTGAGAGACAGCCCTCAGAGGTCCCACAATGTTTATACACTGGGACGAGAGAAGCTCTACCATTCTACACAAGTTCATGTTCTTAGGAAAAAATAAATAATTGTTTTGGACTGGAAATCCATGGGCCCTCATGCGGGGTGGCCTTCGAAGTCTCATCCTGCCTGAAATGACCATTGTGCAAAGAAGAAAAAAAATATTGTGCAAAATTTTGCTTTCGCAACACTCCTCCCACGAAAGTACAGTAACTCAGTGAGCAAATGAGTAATCAAGGGAGGAAGTGACAAGGGCACAAGTAATGTATTTGGACACCCCTTCGGGTGGAGGGAAAAGTGTCTTCATAGATGGTAAATATCATAAGGACATAAACGACCAATATAGCTGGTAAACTCTCAGAAGATTAATTTATCATTAACTTAGCAATACGAAATAATAATAATGACAGGGATGTGTTGGAAATCAACAATATATATAGAATACTCATGGAAACAGGTGAACTAACGTTAGGGAGTGACATCAGGCATTTTGCAGAAGCCATCGTTTGTGATATTACATTATTCTACGGGAAGGGTGCACTGATAACATACTGTGGGAGTATTCACGCCCCTGTTTCCCTGCCAAATGCCTGCCCGTGCTGTGGTGAAACTAACCTGCTCCTTTACTCTGGGTGAGTTTACACTCAAACTCCACCACCGCAGGCGCCGCAGAATGGTCCGTCTCTGTAGAAGTGAAGTTATATATATATATATATATATATATATATATATATATATATATATATATATATATATATATATATATATATATATATATATATATATATTATGCCACAGATTCATGTAACGCAAACTTCATAACTCTATATGTCAGAAACTTTTATTATTCATATTACATTTCCTTTATTCAATATTCGATGTCTGCAAACCTGAACTAACGGTATTCCCAGGACAGTCAAAACAAAGGAGGATCTCTTACTGATACATCTGACTGAGATATGATTTTTTATGGTCAATCCTTTTCAGCCCGAGGACATTTCTTGGTATTTTACTGACGTAATTGACAAAATTACTGTACATTCAGATTAGGAAACGTTTCTCTAATTTACAAGTTACATATGGCTTTCATCATGCTAGGCACATATCGTAATTATACTTCCACCCTGCATTAATCGTAACTCGAAACATGAGATGTAACTGACACAAAGACAAAAAAAATAATTATCAAGTCGACAACTGCGCGGTGGTAAAGAGGGCACGGAATCAGCTTACAAATTCTAATCTCATACAAGATTTTACAGAGGAGGTAATATCATCTTCCCAAGATAAATCCCTAGAAAATGAAACCCTAAATATGTTTGAAGATGATACCAGATTGAATTAGCTACTGTTGAAATTTTAAAGGATACTCTTGTGGAAGATTTTGCCGGGTGGAGAGATGTAAGGACTTTTTTGATGCAATGAAAACAACAAGATTACTTTTATCTCAATGAACCAATTCTGACATCGGGTGTCCGATAGCCTCGTCCTGTGTTTGTTAAGTTACAGAGAGGAAGCTGAAATACCTAAGGTCGTATACATCTGCTGTTAAGATAAGGTAGACTGGATATACTCGTGAAAGTGGTAATTATAATTTCAGCCAAGGACATCGTAACTTTTCATAACGCATATAGAATATCCAGGCATTGTTTTATACCATTACTTTTAGTCACTTACCCGGTAATGTATTTCCAAAGTGTGACATGTCTTTGGCTGTATTTTGCAAATTGTAACTTTAATAGGTTGCCACAGGTCTCATTCATTTCAATCGGAATCAAGTGTGGCAATTGCTGGAATTTAAAAAGAAATGAAAAAAAGAAAGTAAGAAAAGAAAAAAAAAAGAAAGGAAAGCAAAACGCCAAGTACTGTAACAGTATATCTCAAAGCAATTTACTCCCTTTGCAATTGGCTCTTTTAGTATGATGGGAGGGGTCTCCTAAGCTGAATGAGTTTGACATTTGCTACAATAAAATGGAAAAGATGTACTCGGGCTGCAGATGTAAGAAAATGCATAAATACTTCCGACCAGCGTCTCACCTTGTTTTTCAGAGCCTCAGGAGCGTTGACAAAGAGGACGGCTCTAAAACACGCCGTGAACAAGTAGACTATGAAGAGGACTGTAAAGTTATCGGTACTCTGGTTAAGGCTGACCAGGAAAGAAACGATCAACACCAACTCACTGAAGAGTTGGACGCAGATGACGGGGCCCAGATGGCTGGTGAGGTCCTCCGCCAACTGGTCGATGGTGCACAGCCAGTGACGGGCGGACTGAAGGGCGGCCACCACAGAGAAAAGTGGGGACGGAGACGGAGACACTAGGTTGGTAATCCCACAATGTTCGCCTTCACTCCCATCAGTATGGCAATGTACCGATGGTAAAGGTAATGACATTCCTTCGTCATGAGAGGTTATGATTTTATGGCGTATGATGGATACAAAGTATGACTCATGATTCTCCACTTTAGTGGAGTACATTTCCTCAGTAATATCAAACAAGGGAGTGAAACTAGAGCATAGCATTTGGTCAAGAAGCCAAAGCATGGCATGAAAGAAAGCAGGCATGATGAACGTGATGGAAATAAAGTAAAGGATGAAGAGGCAACTTTGCATCTTCAAAAGAATTGGTAATTCTGACAACCACCGCTGCGCCATTATGTATATATCTGAAACAAGAACCACGACAAAGAAACACAAGGACTCCCAGTAAAACTTTTCGCCCTTTATTGTCTTACACGCTTTGCTCAACACCGAACTAAGGATGTGAGCAATCCTTTTTCCGAAGATAAGCCAATATACTGCGGTGAAGATTGTGCAGGCATTGGATACAAATACTGCCGTCGTACACACTATCACATCGATAAAGTAGTCGGGTAATGACATAAAGAAAGAATAATTCAAGAATGTGAAAAGCTGCATGAACACAACCAACGCCAGCAGAAGCAGACTGTACACCAGAAGAGGTCTACTGAGTACAACATTACACTGACCCACATTTATCTGATATGAAAATAGTCCCAGCACACGCAAACCCTTCACGAGAAACAACAGTACACATACGCACCGCATGTCTACTGATCTTGCTATCTTCACTGAATGCTCAGTTATATGCCTTATATTTACTATGATCAGAGAATGGACTGTCTTATATCACTAACATTGACTGTCATTAGACAGTCTTACTCAGGGAAGAAAAAATGTTTTTGGTTAGTGGCTGATCTGAAGAATGTTTATCCACCCGGAGAAAGCAATGTACGAATGTTGAAAATCGTAAACAGAGGGCAGGGAACAGATTCTCAAGAGAGATTATGCATGCTATTCTTCAGGCGTCCAGGAGGACGACTGTCTGTGATGGGTGGAGAGAAGTCGTTGGTGAGAGGCCTGGGCAGGTGGTGGATTACACAACTGAAGCCACAAGCCTTACCCGCCGCCTCCACTTACGTCAGGAAAATGTCAACAGTGATATCGATCTTCCCCTCTACACTAGAGGAGCGTAATCATTTGATAAGCTCTTTAGATGAGTTTCGATTGTCGGCAGTGTGTGTGTGTGTGTGTGTGTGTGTGTGTGTGTGTGTGTGTGTGTGTGTGTGTGTGTGTGTGTGTGTGTGTGTGTGTGTGTGTGTGTGTGTGTGTGTGTGTGCGTGTGTGTGCGCGCGCGCGCGCGCACTGCATCATATTCTCCATTTTAATAAGGACACGTCCACACGTGCCCTCAAACGTGTGTTGACAACACACCTGGCAACATGTTTGGGTACATGTTTAAAGCAGTATTTGGACAGATGTATGTAAACATGCTTCAGTACTGCTTCGAACACACTCAGCAGAGGCGATGGGATAGGTGTATCCATACGAGGCAGCTATGACTTCATGGTGATGTTGCCAACATGTTTTGGACGCTATTGTTCCCAACATGTTTGCAACGTGTTCGTTATTGTATTGCTAACGCCAGCACTTGCTCGAGCACACGTGTGGACGCGCACTAACAGGAACAGTCAATCAAGCTCCTGCATGCTGCCGGCATGACCATCACCTAGCATCACAGTCCATTGCAGTAACTGTCAACTAGCCAAACTATAAAAATATGAGAGGTTGATCATTTTCCAACTTGACTTAATTTGCAAACATTACGTGATTATTTTGGGAATTTCGGAATCGTTTATTCCCTTTGCAGCGAAATTGTTATAGTTTTACAACACTTTCGTTTTTTTGTTTGTTTGTTTTGGAAAATAACGTTCATGCTCTAATGGCTGATGGATTAAAGTATGTGTACATGCTTAAGTCGATGATTATACTCGTATATACAAACACCTTTATCGTCCACATAATTTTCTCTAGTTCACGTGATGCTTTCATGTCTGCTGGGCTGTACATCACGCCCGTAAACACTGCCAGGAAAAAACAAAAAAAGCAAAAAAACAAGTAGAAGAGGGAGGTGGAGGAGAAGGAGGAAAAGGAGGAGAGTTAAATTATTAGTATATCAGCTTCAAGACAGTCATTAATGCAAGAAGCAGTTAAGTCCCAATTTTGTCTTTGAATGCGATGGACAACTATTAATGTCATGTCAAGATCGCCACTCATAATGCTGGGCGAACAGGAACAAAGGAAATAAACTTTGGTCAAGAGAGTGACCCGCCTGAAATTCGGATTATTCCACTTGTGAGCTAGACGTGCTAACCATTGCACCACCGGCTCACCAAATGGTCGGAATAAATAGGAGTTACGTTAGTGTTGCCAGTCTACTATAGCTTGTTATTAATTAGATCCAAAGACATTACCCTCTACTTTTCAGCAATTTTTAACGTTTGCGACGTGAAATTTAGCTGTATTCTGGAGATTTCTATAAAGTTTTGTGTGAATACCTTCAGTGTTACACTGTTGTGGGTTTACGAAATGTGAATGCTTCCATAGTGTTGCACCATCCATTTTATAAAGCGCGGATGATAACAGAAGGCCTAGTACTATTGCATCCAACAAGGCAATATCTGTTCCTTGATCTTGTCATTATTCCATATGGCTATACACAACGGGCTATATTGTTGTGGCCGGCGATGATGTACTTCCCGTTTTCTTAAGCACTGTTTACAATACTTGGTTTTATTATACCCTACAGATACAGTACTGTAAATTTATCTCGTCGCAAAATCGACGCCGTCCTGTCGCTGTTTATCCTATCAGAAAATTATTGGTCCTACTTTGGTAATGCAGTCTGATTTTACAGATTATGGATATTGCTAATTCCCCTCAGGTACACCCTACGGTAGTCACCTCGTCCTCATGAAGATGCATGAGATCGCTCACCCGCGCCATTTTTCGCTTTTATCCATTAGAAGTTTTATTACCTCTGCCACCGAAATTGGAAGAGGTTATGTATTCCCCTGCGTCTGTGTATTTGTTTGTCTATTCGTGTACAAGATATCTTAAAGAGTTGTTTTTGGATTTCAACGAAATTTGGTGAATAGATGGACAATTGGTCAAGTAAATGTTCTCTGTAGTTTGAGGTTGAGCCGGACCTGGATGCAGGATTTTGTAAATTTTATTGGCGTTAGCGAAGGTGTTTTTCTGTTAATCGTGTAACATAGTAGAATAAGATCGTAGAATTGGTTGATTATGTGGACCGTCAAAGTATTCTTCTGGTGCGAAGGAGAAAACTACATTTGTAAATGCTAAATTTAGCTGAGGTACGTGCCCTCTGTGTGCATTCTAGCTAATAAATGCACATACAGATGAAAATAGACATGTTCTTGAGACATCATGGGCTGTATTGATCATCTGGTGTATCATCGGACCCGTCCTGTAATACTTTTTACCCTCCGCCTGACAAAGTTGGAGGAGGGTGTTGATATCACTGGAATCACTAGGTGTACATCCATAGAGTTGGGCGGCAGGGCGGCTGGCCGGGTGTAGATACATCGTTTCCGGGCAAGAACTCAGAAAGTAGTCACTATAGAGTCATGAAATTTCACATGATTATGTGTCTTATAGAAAAATTGTGTCTTTTGATAGGTAGAATGCTGTGTTTCAAGTAAAATTTTTTAAATAATGAAAAAAATGTAAAAAGAAAAATAAAGATAATTTTTGCAGGGATTTCAGTGCGACTTGCGCAAGGAATCTGAAGGGCCCAGGTTATGTGTCCTCATGGCGTTCTCCTTACTCCCACCTTTAAAGGTAAAGATTGTTGGGGAAGGGTTATGTGCTTGGTTAGGTGTGCAGGGAGGTGGGAGGTACGTGCTTTGTCAGATGGAGGGTTGCAACAGCGTGGCGTTGTCAGTGTTTTGATCGTGTATACAGCAAGAGTTGTACTGCTGTTAGCTGATGAGGTATTATCCCTCTTGTTTTTACTGACTACTAATGATGATGTAACATAAAGCTTTTCTGCCTCTTACCGTCCCAGTACTACGACTTATTCTTATAGCAGTACCAACTTTGGCCCCTTCACTATGCAGCGAAGGCTGTAGTATTATCATAATAAAATGCTCCATTGCACCTCGTCTTTACCAGTGTATTTATCCATATAACAAGTTAACCCTTTCATGCTCGAAATAACTCTAGTACTCTATTCCTGCTAACGTCAGCCGGTTTTATTCAGCTAACAGTGAGTCACAGTGGCCTCAGAGTGTCAATAATAACACCATTAGCCCTCATGATCGATACATCTTAGGAATTCTACTGCAACTGTCACATTGTCAATTTCTTCAACTCAGATAGTGAGTCATAGGAAGGTGAGATTGATGATATTCTTTGTTTTTCTTTTTATGCAAAGCATGCCAATACAAAAACTAGGGAGGCACTCAATGGAGAGCATCTCTCCGACAAGGGCAACGAAATTTCCAAGCCACTGTTCATAATGGGGTAGATTTTCTCATCACTGATTAGGGTTTCGCAAAAAGTGTTTTGCTGGTCCAGAATCTGTAATACGATCCGGACTGTACCCTGGGACACAGGCTATCTACTCATAAAATTTGGTCCAAATTTCTCTTTTGATTTTTGAGTAATTCTGCTAACAGTCAAACAAACAAACAAACAGAGGTGAAAGCCTTCTCTCCTTCTCGGATAGAAAAAGGTTTGGTCTACCTGCAAGCGAAATTTAAGACACAGCTGAGGGATTCTGGTGTCTTACACGGATGGCTCAGTCAACGTTATCAGTGTCTACCTGGGACACTTTTCTATTGTATATTTATTTTGAAAAGCCAGAAACACTAAAAACATTAAAAGGGTAATGGGAGGCAGAAAATAATGCTGGATGGAACACCACCACTCTTTACTATCATCATCACATCTAGTTCATGAATACCATCACCATCACCCCTGCTACCATCACCAGTCTCAACATCACCCCCCCTCCCCACACACACAAGTAAGGATTGCATCCCTATCGTTAGATGGTCACGGAAATTAGCAACGTGCTTAACCACTTGGATGTATTAAACTGATAACTGAGACTGTACGGTATAACATCCTTTACGCCATTTTGTGTTTTTAAAGTAATAGTAAATCCATCCATTCATCCATCACCCAATCCTACGTTGCCCCATGAGGAGCGTACGAGCCAGGGGCTAGGCAAGTTGGTCCTAACATTTAAGATGAGAGTGACCAGCCTCACTCATCTCTGAGTGGCATTACGTGAGCAATAAACCCCACCCACCCCATGGATATAGACCTTCACCGGCTCAATCCGACTGGAGTAGACTGTAGCACCAGTCGAGCAGGGCAGTACTCCCAAGGTGGATGGAAAGCTGATGACAGGGAGAGCTGGAGCTCCTGTTGCATCAGTCCTCGGGACTAGGTCCCGACCATCCCCCTTTGCTGAACTTTTTCAGTGTCTCAGTAGCACAGAGAGTAGGCCAGCATGCTCTCCAATACAAGTTTCTATAACTATCAACACCAAACTACATGCACAGTACACACCACACATCCTTTTCAAAAAAAAAAAAAAAAAAAATGGCGTCGAATAACTTAGCCTCGGAGTCCCGGGGGGGGGGGGACCATAAATGCCCCCACCTTCTGCCCCTCTCCCGGTGACGACACAAGATGCCTGGAACCACTGTCTGACTAACTTCTTCTTCATTTCTGCAACATTCGTGGCCTTTCCTCTAACTTTCGCTCTGTTGAGCACCACCTCTCCTTCTCTAAACTTCACCTTCTTTTTCTAACTGAGACTCAGCTGTCTGAGGCAACTGACAGCAGACCATTTTCTCTAGCCTCCTACTTTCTCTATACTCATTTCAAAGCCAAAGGTGGCTGTTGTGTATATATACACAACAACTTATCTTGTTCTTGTGTTCCTGAACTCGATTCTTCTGAATTCACTACACTCTGTCTTCCGCTTTCCTGTCATTCTCTGACTAAATATATCTGTGCTGTTTACTTATCTCCTAATTCTACTGACTATCAAAAATTCTTTGACTATCTTACTTCTACGATGGAACACATTCTATCCATTTCTCCTTTCTCTGAAATCTCCATTCTTGGAGATTTCAATGTTCACCACCACCATTGGCTCTCCTCTCCTTTCACTGATCCACCTGGTGAACAAGCCTACACCTTTTCTATCCTTAATGACCTAGAGCAACTTGTATAGCACCATACCCGTATCCCAGACCGCCTTGGTGAGAGCTCCAACATACTTGACTTCTTCTTTACAACTAATCCTTCTGCTACACTGTTAATCTTTTCTCTCCATTGGGCTCCTCCGATCACAGCCTCATCACCTTAACCTGTCCTATCGCTCCGGTATGGCCTGAGGACCTTCCAAAAAAACGTCATCTGTGGCACTTTGAACCTGCGGATTGGGAAGCCCTCAGGCAGTATTTCTTTGATTTTCCCTGGAATGATTACTGCTTCCATGGCCGGGAGCCATCTGGGTGTGCCTTGCTCATTACGGAGGTTATTCTCTCGGGCATGGAAGCAAACATTCCTTTCTCATATCCTTTGACTAATGCACGAAAGCCTTGGTTTAATCACGCTTGTTCTAATGCTGTCTGCAACAAGGAGAGGGCATATAAAAGGTACCGGAGCCAACCCACTCCTGAATCACATCTTTTATACGTTTCTGCCCGGAATCGTGCTTAGTCTGTTCTTCGCTCTGCTAAAAATAAATTCATCCGTAAAAAATGCTCTCAACTCTCCAACTCGAATTCTTCCCACTCCTTCTGGCACCTTGCCAAAAACCTTTCTAACAACTTTACCTCATCATCCTTCCCTCCTCTTTTCTACTCTAATGGCTCTGTAGCTATTTCTTCTACTGATAAAGCAGATCTCTTCGCTCAGACTTTCTCCTCCTGTTCCACCTTAAACGATTCCGGTGCTGTTCCTCCATCACTTCCCCCTTCTGACCTCCTCATGGCTCTCATTAAAATTTCTTCGGCTGATGTATTTTCTGCCAGCACAGGCCTCAATACTAGTAAGGCATATGGGCCTGATGGCGTCCATCCTGTTGTTCTCAAGAACTGTGCTTCTGTGCTTACACCCTGCCTAGGCAAACTCTTTCGCCTTTGTCTTTCAACTTGTACCTTTCCTTGTTGCTGGAAGTTTGCTCTCATTCAGCCAGTCCCAAAGAAAGGTGACCATTCCCACTCCTCTAACTATCGTCCAATTGCTCTAACATCCTGTATCTCAAAAGGTTTCGAGTCTATTCTTAATAGAAAAATTTTAAAGCACCATTCCTACCACAACCTTCTTTCTGATCGTCAGTAAGGGTTCCGTCAGGGATTCAGACTCCTGGTCATCCTCCTTTCGGGACTTTGGCGAAAGCTTTGCCATTGCACTTGACATCTCAAAGGGTTTTGATCAAGTCTGGCATAAATCTTTAATTTCCAAACTGCCCTCTTACTGATTCTACTCTTCTATCTGTGTCTTCATCTCTAGCTTCCTTTCTGGTCGTTCTTGACTTGTGTCCTTCCAACAAGGTCCAAGCTTCACTGTCATACGTTAGAGTTGGTATCACAATACTGTCATGCAGCGACTTATGCTCACTTCCCTGTTTCTTATTACTGCTTTCAAAGAACAAGCAATTTTTCGTTCTTGTTGCACCCTTTCAAGCACATCACCCTCCAAACTTCCATCCTTACTCATCACACTTCCCAAGTACTTATATGCACTCACATTTTCCATTTCCTCATTATCGAGCCTCACTGTACATCGGGTGACTTCACTTCTCTCGAAAACCATAACATTACTCTTCCCTACACTCACCTTTAGATTTCGTTTCTTGCACACTTCTCCAAACTCATTCACAGAACCTTCCAGTTCCTCTTCGTCTTCAATCAGCAACACAGTATTATCTGGAAACAACAGTACAGGGATTTTCCAACGTTGCCTTCTCTCATTAAAACCGGTCCACCATCCACTGACCTACTTTGTATCTCTTTTATAACCCCATCCAAATACAGACTGAACAACCATGGAGACATGACGCACCCCTGTTTCAATCCAACATTAAAATAGAGGAATCCACTCAATTCGCAATCCACACGCACTGCAGCCTTAGCACCCTCATACATACTCTTCACGGTATTCAACGACTTCCAATTTACCTCATATATTCTTAATATTTTCTACTTTCCTTGTCTTTCCTCCCTGTCATATGCATTCTCCAAATCCATGGAGGCCGCATATAGAAGGCCGCATACCACTTCTTTCCCTTTTCTACAAACTTTTCCACTAAATACCTACGGATGAATGTGTGATCTACGCAACCTCTTCCCTTCCTAACACCTCCTTGTTCTTCTCCAACTACTTCCTCCCAGGCTAATCTGCACATCTACTATATCCATTCTACTACTATTTCTCACCCATGCTTCAGCATTTTACCACACAGTCCATCAATTCCTGGAACTTCCCTCATTTTCATTTTCTTCATTGCTTCCACTGCTTCAGTCATACTTATTTCTTTCTCTCTTCTCACCTCTCTCTTCCTCCCAGCAATTGCCCCAGCCACTTATCTTCGCCTCACTTTCCTTCTCTATCTTTAGCAGTTCCTGAAAGTGTTCTCTCCATCTGCTTCCCTTTTCTCCTTTCTCCACTAGCAAACTACCATTTTTATCTTTCACTTTTTGACTTACTTCTTTATCACCCTATCTTACTCTCTTTACTTCTTTCCAGAACATTTTCTTACATTCCCTCCACTTTACACAGAAATTCCTTCCAAATTCCTCATCCACTCTCTCCTCACTCTCTCTAACTAAACTTTTCACCTCTCTCTTCCACTCTACATTTTTTTTTTTAGATAATGAATGGAGGAAGGAAAAACAAAGGGGAAAAAAAAATAAGTCCATGTGCCTAAAGGCATCCTCCATTCATAAAATATTTATAACAACTGGATTTGAAGTGAAATGGATTCCAGAGAGTAGTAGTTCTGGAGATAAAAGAATTTTGATAAGCAGAGGTTCTGCACTGCGTGGGAGAGAGTGTGAATTCATGGGCACTCCCAGCTGCCCGAGTATTTCGGGAGAAAATGTGAAGGGGAGGATCAATTGAAGCCAGTTTGTATGAACATTTATGGTAAAAATATCTATAAAATAATGCTAAAGAAACAACATCTCTACATACTGATAATGGAGAACGGTCTTGCGTGATGGCAGGATTATTGATTAATCTAATGGTTTTATTTTGAATTTTGTCCAGCTGCCTCAATGCAACCGCTCCACATCCACTCCAGAGTGGTGAACAGTATTCGATCTGAGAACGCACATGACTTTTGTATATTGTGGCCATCTGCTCGTCAGTGAAGAACTCACGAACTCTGTAACTAAGTCCCAATTTATTGGAAACATTTTTAGCAAGGGATTTAACATAAGCTGTCCAGCTTAGGTTAGGGTTTAGAGTAACACCTAGGATATCAACTGCAGTGGATATGGAAATATTGACATCATTTAAAATTATGTGAGAGTCTGAGAGATTCTTTCTGTTGGAGAAATTGATGTATTTAGTTTTCTGAGCATTAAATGAGACCAGATTGGTTTGTCCCTATTGATTAATTTTAGAAAGGTCCTGGTTCAGTGAAATTGTTGTGTTTACTTGGGAATTTATAATATCAAATTGTGTAAAGGAGGTACTAAATGTAAAAGAACTATGAAGGGTCGAGTCATCAGCATAATAGTGTATTGGGTTGTGAGTGACAGATAGGAGGTAATTTATATGAATGAGAAAGGGGGTTGGCGCCAAAACTGATCCCTGAGGTACGCCAGCATTTATGAAATGAAACTGAGAATAAATTCCATTCACCACGACCCGTATTTTTCTATTATGAAGGTAAGAAGAAATTAGAGGAACCAGTGATGCAAGGCCATAGTGTGACATCTTAGACAATAAGGCCCGGTGCCATACTGTGTCAAATGCTTTTGATATATCTAGTGCAATTGTGTGTGTTTCACCGTGTTGGTTTATTGTTTTGTTAATCTGATGGGTAAGAAGACAAAGAATGTCTACAGTTGAACGTTCATGTCTAAATCCATGCTGCCGATCATTGATTAATTTATTGATTTCTAGATGCTTGATTATGTGTTTGTTAATTAGCGTCTCAAAAACTTTACCGAGAATGGAAGTTATTGCAACTGGTCTATAGTTTGATGGATCAGAAGTTGCCCCCTTTTTAGGAACAGGATGGATATTTGCTTCTTTCCAAGAGGCTGGGAAACCTGAGGTATAGATGCATAAGCAGAAAAATTTTGCCAATACAGGAGCCAACACTGAGGAGCAATTTTTAAGTACTATTAAAGGAATTTCATCTGGACCAATAGCTTTGTCTGCTGAGAGATTCTGTAATACAGCTTGTTCGTATCTGGTGTGAATCATGAAAGGAGGTATTTGAGGGGAATCAAAATCAAGTACAGGAATATTGTAATTTTCTGTATTTAGGGTTGAGTTTGTTGAAAAAATGTCAACAAGAAGTTTGGCTTTTCCACATGGGTCACTTACTAGATTTCCATTGGGGGACTGGAAAGGTGGAACAGAAGAGGAGGTAGTGAAGTTAGTTTGAATGAATTAAGGGTTGATCCGAATATTTTGTTATCATTTGGGTTGTTTAGTAGTTTGTTAGCCTGTCTATGCAGAAAGTTTCATTTAGAAAGATTGATGATAATTTTGGCATTGTTTTTGATATTTCTATAATAGTTAAAGGCTTCTTTGGTTTTGGTCCTTGTATAAGTGTTATGTTCTGTTACTCTAGCACAATTGTGGTCAAACCATTTAGGAGAATTACATCTTTTTCTGTAACTATGATGGGGAATGAATGTTCCATGCCGACTTTAATGAAATCCTGTATGTGGCCCAATGTGGAATTTACATCTTGAGAGAAAAAGAAGGTCCAAGGAACATCCATGAAAAAATTATGGTGTCCCTCCTAGTCTGCCCTGTCGTAGTGCCATTTAGTCACCACGAACTGTTCAGAGCAGGAGGGTGTGGTAGGTGTTAAACTGGTGACTTGAATCAGACAATGATCCAAGGATCCGAGGGGGGACTTCACTTCGACACAATAATTATTTGAACTGTTTGTTAGAAACAAGTCCAGTAGGTGGGGATTTTATCGGGGTTGTCTGGTACATGGGTGGGTTGACTGACTAACTGGGTGAGATTAAATGAGTCTGCAAATAGCTCACATTCAAGACCAGAGTCATCAGTTCTGGCTGAATAAGTGAGCCATTCAACATTACGGACATTAAAATCACCCAGAATAGTAATTTCTGATGCAGTATTAATGCTGAGGACACAGTTGTGAAGATAGAGAGTCAAATAAACTCGGCTCTGGAAGGGCATTAGGGGAACGATAAACACAACAGAAATATTTAATTTTACCAAAAGAATGTAATTTGTATATGGAATAGTCGAAAAAGGACAATTAAATTTAGTAATCTTCTCCAGGGCAATTTTCTGATTTAGCAAGGCAACATACGCCTCCTTTGGGTCTGAAATTTTGAATCAAGATATAACCAGGAAAATTAAATCTAGCTAAATCAGAGGTGGAGCTTACTTGTGTCTCTGTCAAAAATAGCAGATCAGGGGATTCAAACTGGAGGAAATTTTGAACAGAGTTGATGTTGGAGTGAAGTCCCCTAATATTGCAAAAGAAAATTTTACTGCACTGACGAGCAGATTTAGGGTGCTGCAACACTGGAGGTGGCACAGTCACTTGATGACGACCGGGAGGGACCTGTGCAGACGATCCAGCCCTGCCAGTGGTGGTCACCCGAGAAACCACCTCATTAATACCCAGTATTGCAGCAGCCATGATTCTTTTTATGGGGGAGAGAGCAGGGATGTGTTGTGAAATGTGTATGATATGTAATGACAAGATTGGTGTTTTATGGAGAGAGGATAACTGGTTTAAGGCAATGTGATATAATGTGGATGTGTGTGTTGTGTAAAGAGGGCAGCCTGATGCCCTATCAGGCTGCCCTCTTTACACAACACACACATCCACATTATATCACATTGCCTTTCTGTTTGAGGCAGAAAGATGTGTAACCAGCTACCAAGGCCTAGGAGAGAAAATGGAGTCCAGACTATTCCCTGACTCTCCCATTACCTTGGCAGCAGTACTTCCCTGGGCGGGGCTGCCTACCCCTACTTTCGCTTCTGTCTCTCAACTTCCTCTACGCCCCTGCTTCCCATCCTCTCACTATATAGTTTCTTCTTTTGCGCCACAGCTTGTCTCACATCTTCGTTTCACCATGCTGTTCCTTGCATCCCTTTCGTCGTCTCTTCGCACCACACATCACCCCACATGCTGCACAGATTTCTTCTGTGTACATCTTGTGCACACCTTCCACCTCCCCTATCAGTCGATATCAAATTTACCCGATTGCTCCTCTACTTCTCTCTTATATTCGGCTTTTTTTCCCCACCTTTTGCAACCTTTCCAATCCCCATGTATGGACTACTTCTTCCTGTCCTTCCGCCCCTCTATTTCTCCACTGGATTTGAACCTCCACTTTCACCACCACCAAGTGGTATTCCAAAAGTCTACTCCTCCAGCCTCTGCCTGCTCTTGCATCCATTAAACATCTTCTCATTCTGCCATTCACACATACATAATCAGTAATTGCTTTCCATTCATTCAGTTCACCATCCACCCTTCTCATCACTTGCCACGTATACCTGTGGATCATTTTGTGTCTAAAGAGGGTTTTGGCTATCACCAACCCCCTCCCGGCACAAATGTCCACTAGAGCACTGCCATTCTCATCCACTTTTGAAACAACACCCCACTCACCAACTACTCCATCCACCTTCACATACCCTACTTTTCAATTCATAGCTTAAAAAAGAAAAGAAAAGAAAAACACTCTCTCATTCGTTTCAAACTTTTCCATGCATGATTCTACATTTGCCTAGAACTCTTCTTTCACTCTACCTGCACGATTTTGCTACAGGTGCATACACACACACACACACACACACACACACACACACACACACACACACACACAGATGTCAGGTCTCCATATTATAATTACAAATCATAATAGATAAATAGATAAATAGATAGATAGTGAGACAGATAGAAGTAGGAAGTCAGATGATGAGAAGGTATTGTGTCTGCGAGAATCGAGCAATGCTAAACATGCTTACACACTCTTAACTCAAGGAATGCTTTATAGGCACACAACAGCGCCTCGTGACCATACACACACATACTCACACACAGGCTTCTAGAACTTTCCAACCACAGTGTAACACACGTGACACGACCCCTGCTTCACCAGAATTTAGGAAAGAGAGCGCAGAAGGAGAGAGGCCATAGAATCGGCAGGTAGTGGGGAGAAGGAGCCTAGCAACATGGGCGAGAGGAGAGAGGGAGAGAGAGAGGAGAGCGAGACAGGGAGGTAGCTAGCGGGACTCTACTTTATACCTCACTCGTGTGAGAGACTTTGTTAATATTTCCAAGACAAATAAAAATAGTCCCATACTATTCTTTACCTCTCCTGTCATTGCATGACAAATGGGAACCAAGATTATCTACTTACAAACTACTCACGTATAACAACCGCTCGTCCACAAGTTAATATATATATAACTTCTCTACAAGTAACTACAAAGTCCTTTACTGTGACATTTGGTAGCAGCGAAAGTACGGACCTCGTCTTCGAATCAACAGTGAATATCTACAAAAGCAGGCGACACTCTACAAGATTAGTTTCAGTTCTACAATGAATTCCTACACAATACAAGCCCACGAGTGTACAATTAATTCTTCATTATGATGAGTGAAAAAACAACAACAACTCTCACAACCAACAACTCACAACCTGCTCCTGACAGTATTCTCTCCAACCAGCCCCCTCCGTCTCCCCAGTCATCATGCTGATGTACAGGTGAAGAGGTCACACGACACCTTGCCGGTAGTTTAACAAAATACTGATACAAACAATCTTGCAATTTCTACGACGAACCAACGAACTACAACCATCTACAATCAACTACAAGTAACAACTCCACGAGTTGTCTGTATAATCTACACGCACCTACAAGTAGCGGCAGTCTTCATCCCACAACGAGTAAATCACAAGAAAAAAGGACCGAGAATACATCAAAAAAGAAAAACAAAACAATCAAACGAAGAGTGAGATACGACTCACAACTCACAACCACCAGACCTCACCCTCGTCTCTCTGCTACATCCACCCAACCTCCACCGCTGACGCAGGAGTGAAGAGGCCAAGACAACGAAGCAAATACCAAGTCCATATTCACAACTCATCTTACTCACTCAAGTTACTCATCGCTACTCGTTTACTCATCACAGCTACCAGTGTGGGAAGTCAACGTCATCATGCGTGCTTGCTGAGACGACAACACGTTAATCAACCCGCGAAGGACAACGCTATCACCACGTGCAACACTACTCACACCATTTCCACCACGGTAAAAATTAGTGAGTTACATAGTTACTTCATTTATACAATACACAGTGATAGACAATAAACTTCTGCACAAACATATAAAACGTGCTGTATAGTTACAACTTAAATACATATACGTACTTCAGTTATCATCATAATTCAATCATTAAATACTTGCACCAACAATAAATATTCTACACTGTATATATTCATTCATTTATTATAACATTTATTTACTACCAACGAGTGTTACCATTTATACCTACATTAAATACGTGTTGCATACATACAGTTATACATTATTACATATACAAAGTAATAAAAAAATATACCATCACAGTTACTCAGTGAGCGATGAAAAGAATTGTATTAAACATTTATTAATTAAAGCTACCTAGTGGAAACAGATAAATTAAGTTACAAAAAAAAAAAAATGGCCAACACAAATGACGTTAGCAAGAATGAACATCTTCAACACAATCGTGAAGACAATTTTTTCCACACAGTGCTGACACATATATTGTCCACGATATGTGCAAGTGAAGAACAAGTCAGTGTATATAGTTAATACAAACTATAGAAAATCAGTACATACAAAAAAAAAAAAAAAAAAGAAAGAAAGAAAGAAAAAGAAATAGAGTAAGATCACATAATAATCAAATGAAAATAAGCGTAATTGTTACTACAAATGCCAAAATACCACATAAACTCCTTCTATAAATGAAACTAAAAGCAAATTGTTGTCTCCACAAGCTAGTGGCATGGCATATCATATCATCGACCGCAGCATGACCGGATTCAATGTCAGGACTGCAAATATTACAATTATGTAACTACAAACAATATGTAACAATTACGTAACGACACACGATTGCATTATGTTACACTTGCTACAATTATGTAACTACAAACGATATGTAACAATTATGTAACGACAAAAGATTGCATTATGTTACACTTGCTAAAATTATGTAACTACAAACGATATGTAACAATTATGTAACAGTTGCATTAACAAGATGTAACTTTTATGTAACTTTAACTAAAATTATGTAACTACAAACAATATGTAACAATTATGTAACAGTTGCATTAACAATATGTAACTTTTATGTAACTTTAACTACAATTATGTAACTATAAACAATATGTAACAATTATGTAACAGTTGTATTAACAAGATGTAACTTTTATGTAACCTTAACTACAATTATAAGGCCAACACAATTATGTAACAGTTGCCTTAACAAAATGTAACTACAAATATAAGGCCAACACTATTATGCATTACCACAATATTATGTAACAATTCATAAAATATTACAATTATGTATTACTACAATGTTACTACAATGTAACAATTACAAAACAATTATGTAACAATTCACAATGTTACAATTATGTATTACCACAATGTTAGTACAATATTATAAGTCATACAATTATACCACAATTCTGTATTACCAGTGTCATCTTACAAGTTAGGTGAAATATTAGACATTACTAAAGAGATAACTCAATATATAATGTAATAACCTAGCAGTAATAACATTGCACAATTATATGTGTATGTCTGTTATATATTATGCTTTACAAAATGTCATACAACAACCATTGCATTTATTCAAACATGTATACAACTTGTTTAAAATGTAATATTACTGGATAATTGCTATTTACTATGAATGTTATATGTATACAATATTATAATCAAAATTATGTACTAATAGATTAGTATATGTCAATGATAATTGCTGTCGGAGGACCTTCAGTGGCGTGGGCCGACCAATGTCAGGTCTCCATATTATAATTACAAATCATAATAGATAAATAGATAAATAGATAGATAGTGAGACAGATAGAAGCAGGAAGTCAGATGATGAGAAGGTATTGTGTCTGCGAGAATCGAGCAATGCTAAACATGCTTACACACTCTTAACTCAAGGAATGCTTTATAGGCACACGACAGCGCCTCGTGACCATGCACACACATACACACATACTCACACACAGGCTTCTAGAACTTTCCAACCACAGTGTAACACACGTGACACGACCCCTGCTACACCAGAATTTAGGAAAGAGAGCTCAGAAGGAGACAGGCCATAGAATCGGCAGGTAGTAGGGAGAAGGAGCCTAGCAACATGGGGGAGAGGATAGAGGGAGAGAGAGAGGAGAGCGAGACAGGGAGGTAGCTAGCGGGACTCTACTTTATACCTCACTCGTGTGAGAGACTTTGTTAATATTTCCAAGACAAATAAAAGTAGTCCCATACTATTCTTTACCTCTCCTGTCATTGCATGACAAATGGGAACCAAGATTATCTACTTACAAACTACTCACGTATAACAACCGTTCGTCCACAAGTTCAATATATACATATATATATATATATATATATATATATATATATATATATATATATATATATATATATATAAAACATCACTACAAATAAGTTATTACAAAGTCTACTATGAGACACACACACACACACACACACACACACACACACACACACACACACACACACACACAATCATCCACATTTGTAGTCCTACTTTTAAACATACTCACACAATTATTAAGCCTACAGATCCATACTCTTTTATATTCTCCCTCCATCTCTTACACACAACAGTACATACTCCTTCTTTTGCCCTCTCATTCCCACCCACTCCCGCGCATATAGCTCATCCGCTCCACTCTCTCACACTCTCATCTCTTCATTTAGTCTCAGTTACTCTACATATGTCCACTATAGCACCCTCAAGCACCTGAACAGCCTCTCATCAATCGTACCCCCTACATTCCATGTCGTAATCTGTACCACGTCCTTTGTTTGATCCATAGTTCATACCTGTTGGTCGGTAATCCGATGCTTCTTGATTTTTTTTTTTAATGTTTTCTGGAGAGGGGCACTAACCCTCCTCCAACCCACTTGTTGTCACGTAGGGAACACGTGTTGGTTGGTTACATGTTTTATTTTTTAATGCAAGAAAGAAGGAACCAAAGGTCAGGAGCCCGCAAACCGTTCCTTAAAAAATAAAAATAAAAATACATAAGAGAGCCAAATTCAAGATCCGTTCATTTCGAGATGCCTGGACACATTGCGTTTGAAAGACTGGAGTACATAGGAAGTAGGAAATACAGACAGAGGGAAACAGTTACAGAGTTGACCTATTGCACAAACAAAAGACTGGGAGTAACGGTTAACTCTTGCATTAGAGAGATGGACAGAAAAGGGAGGAGAGTCGTAGAGGTGGAAGGACACAAGCAAACAGTTCAGAGGAGCAGTGACCATTGAAGTAGCGATAGAAAAGAGATAAAGATGCAATAGTGCGGAGAAGAGACAGAGGTTGAAGGGAGCCAGTAAGTAGAGGAGAGTTAATGAGATGAAAAGCCTTTTACTTCAAATTATTGAGAAGAGCTGTATGTGGGGAGCCTCCGCACACATGAGAGTTGTACCCTACACAAGGGCAATAAAACCCGTGTTTAAAGTCAACAACTGTGCATGGGTAAAGAAGGTATGGAGTCGGCTTAGTACATCCAATCTCTTGGAAGCAAATTTTACAAGAGAATCAATATGATGTTTCCAAGATAAATCTCGAGTGAATGAAACCCCAAGCATGTTCAAGGATGATACAAGATTGAGCTGGATATTACTAACATTAGTGGGTACCGTACTCCTGAAGAAGATTTTGACGGGTTGACAGGAGTAAAAGCTGAGTCTCTGATGCATTAAAAATAAAAAGAATATTTTTACCCCAGTCAGAAATACGAGCCAAGTCAGACATCAGCTGTGCCATAGCTTCATCCCTTGTTTGTTGAAGTAACTCCTGAGATGGACGTTGTGAGAACCGAATGGAAAGGTGAAGGATGGAATCATCAGAGTACGAGTGGATAGGGTTAGATGTGCAGCTTAGAGTGTCATTGATGAATAAAAGGAAGAGAGATCGTGATAGGACAGAGCCTTGAGGAACACCACTGTTGATAGATCTAGGAGAAGAACGATGGCTGTCTACAACAGCGGCTATAGAACTATAGCTGGCCAGAAAGGAAACTATAGATGAAGGCAGAGATAAGGATAGAAACCGTAGGAGGGCAGTTTGGAAATAATCGAAAGGCTTTGAGATGTCAAGTGTAATGGCAAAGTTTTCGCCAAAGTCTCGAGAGGATGACCAGGAGTCTGAAAGGTTGGTGAGAAGATCACCAGTGGAGCGTCACTGAAGGAACCCATACTGACGATCAGAAAGAAGTTTTTTTTCTCTTTCTCTAAGGCAAAGAAGGAGGAACCAAAGGCCAGGAAAGAAGCTTTAACATTTTTCTGTTAGGAATTGACTTGAAAACTTTTGAGACACAGGATGTTAATGCAACTGGACGATAGTTAGAGGGTTGGGAATGATCACCCTTCTTTGGGACTGGCTGAATGATAGCAAACTTCCAGCAAGAAGGAAAGGTACAAGTTGAAAGACAAAGGCGAAAGAGTTTACCTAGGCAGGGTGTAAGCACAGCAGCACAGTTCTTGAGGACAACAGAAGGGACTCCATCAGACCCATATGCCTTTGTTAGTATTAAGGCCAGTGGTGGCAGGAAATGCATCAGCTGAAGAAATTTTAATGTCAACCATGAAGAAGTCAGAGGGGTGAAGTGGTGGGGGAACGGCACTGGAATTGTCTAAGGTGGAATTGGAGGAGAAAGTCTGAGCAAAGAGAACTGCTTTATCAGTAGAAGAAATAGCTACAGAGCCATCAGAGTAGAAAAGAGGAGAGAAGGATGATGAGGTAATGTTGTTAGAAAGGTTTTTGGCATGGTGCCAGAAGGAGTGGGAAGAATTCGAGTTGGAGAGGTGAGAGCATTTAGTATGGATAAAATTATTTTTAGCAGAGCGAAGAACAGACTTAGCACAATTCCGGCCAGAAACATAAACAAGATGTGATTCAGGGGTGGATTGGCTCAGATACCTTTTATAGGCCCTCTCCTTGTTGAGGACAGCATTAGAACAAGCGTGCTTTCTTGCATTAGTCAAAGGATATGAGAAGGGAGTGTATGCTTCCATACCCAAGAGAATAACCTCTGTAATGTGCAAAGCACACCCAGATGGCTTCCAGCCATGGAAGCAATAATCATTCCAGGGAAAATCAAAGTACTGCCTGGCAGCCTTGCAATCCGCAGCTCCATAGTGCCACAGTCGACATTTCTTTGGGGGGTCCTCAGGCTGCACCGGAGCGATAGGACAGGTCAAGGTAATAAGGTTGTGATCGGAGGAGCCCAATGGAGAGGAAAGATTAACAGCGTAAGCAGGATTAGTTGTAAGGAAGAGATCAAGTATGTTGGAGCTCTCTCCAAGGCGGTCAGGGATGCGGGTAGGGTGCTGTACAAGCTGCTTTATGGTCATTAAGGATAGAAAAGATGTAGGCATGTTCACCAGGTGAATCAGTGAAAGGAGAGCAGAGCCAAAGGTTGACGGGAAATCATTTGGCTTTCCACTCAATGTGGAGCTACTCTAAAACAGAGTACCGCTACACTAAATGGGTGGATGATGGGCGCCCCTACCTATCACACGTGAAATACCAGGGATAATACAAGATGATGTAAAGATATCCCTTAAAGGTACGAACAGAAGAAAGACCTCCAAAGATAGAACAATAGCAGACTTACTGTTGGATGCAGGAGCAATGAATCAAAACCGATTCGTCTATTTATTTACCCAATTTATGTAGAAAAATTTAATTCCCATGTCACTGCGTAATGAAATAGTTTGCTTTACAATAAAGGCGACTCAAAAGATCTTAGAATCTGTCGATCTGTTAGCTTATTATCAGTTATTTGCAACCCATCAGTAAAGTCCTTACGAACAGAATAACAAGAATTTTGGAAGAAAAACCAGCCTCTTGAACATGCAGGATTCCGAAGCGGGCATTCATCTACCGATCATTTACACACAAATAATCAACTAATTGAGAAACTACAAAATATATTAAACCACAGTGCTTAGGTTTTGTTGATTATGAAAAGGTGCAGTGGAGCACATAGCAATAATAAATTCATTGTGGGAACAAGGAGTGAATGAAAACATTGTAAAACTGCTCGAAAAAATATACAAAGAGAAAACTGCTACAGTTATATTATATAATGACTCGGGAAAAAATGAAGATTGAGAAGAGCGTGTGTCAGGGAGATACAATTGCACCAAAATTATTTGCAGCATGCCTAGAAAGTGGTTTAAAATAACTAGACTGGGAAAACCAAGGAGTAAACATAAATGAAGAAAACGTAAGCGATTTAAGATTTGCAGATGACATTGTCCTAATCTCAGAAACAGCAGAGACACTGAAAAAAAAAAAAAAAAAAAGTTCAATTATCTAAACAGAGGAATTCTTAAGGCAGGGCTAAAGATGAACCAGAGTAAAACTAACGTATAATCCTAGTACACCAAAGAGTGTCGTCAACATAAGCGAATAAATTTTTGAAGAAGTCGAGGAGCACAATTACTCCAGGCAAATACTAAAACTAACGAAAGACCATGCTAGCGAAATAAAAAGGCTCATTACAGATGGTTGGAAAGCTTTCGATAAACCTAAAGAAGTCATGAAAAGTAGCTTGCCAATATGTGTGATGCGAAAAGTATATAACGAATGTATAATCCCAGGTATGACATACGGTTGTGAGACCTGGAAACTGAAAAAAACGATGGGAAGTAAATCTATCTCAAGGAGCAACGGAAAGGTCAATGTTGGGAATAGGAAAAGATCAACTTTGGTGAGAATGCAGACTAAAGTCAAAGACAAAAGTTTTAAATGCAAAGAAATGGAGGTGCGCAGATCAAGGATAATGGATAAGCGATGCAACAAGATTGTAAGCGTAGTAGAAAAAGGCCAGACAGGAGGTGGAGAGATGAGATAGAGAAGTTTCGAAGCAAAACGTGGCAGAGATTGGCTCAGATAAGGGATTCGTGGAAAAGGTAGTGGGAGGCCTTTGTTCAGAAGTGGATTTGCAATGGCTGATGATTATGTTATATATATATATATTATATATATATATATATATATATAATACAGAGAGAGAGAGAGAGAGAGAGAGAGAGAGAGATACAAGGTGTGTTCAGAAAGTATCTGACCTTAGGCTCCAAAATAATTAAATAGTTAACCTGCTGAGCTAGGACATTAAGCCCCCTAAATGTAGGCCTCTTCTGACCTGACATGTAGCCCAGCGTTCTTTCCACTGCCTGAAACATTTTTCAATATCGGTTTTCAGTATCTCCTGCAGGTGCTTCGTTGCATTCATCATGATCTCTTCTCTCGCATGAACGTTGTTTAAGACATGATGGAGTAAATTGCGATCCAGAATTTCTGAAGAGTGTTATCACTGGAGACGAGACATGAGTGTACGGTTGCGACCCAGAAACCAAAGCACAGTCGTCCCAGTGGTGGCATGCAGGGTCGCCTCAGCCAAAAAAAGCGACAGGTCCACAGCAAGGCAAAATGCACTCGCATGTTGACATTTTTTTTTTTACCGTGGTGTTGCGCATCACAAATACACATCAGAAGGTCACAGTTAACAAACATTACTAACTCGACGTTATCCGTCGTTTTTGTGAAGCAGTTCAGCAGAAGAGACCAGATCTTTGGAAAGCAGCAAATTGGAAGCTGCGCCATGACAAGGCCCCTGTCCATTCTTTTCACCTGATTCAGGAATTTTTAGCCAAGCACAACATCTCACAGGTTCGGCAGCCTCCTTGCGCCCAAACATGGCTCCATGTGACTTTTTGTTATTCCCCAAGCTTAAAACTCGGTTGATGCGTTCCCGATTTGAGGTGTGAGAAGAGATCATGACGAATGCGACGAAGCACATGCAGATACTGAAGTCCGAGTTTTAAAAATGTTTCAGACAGTAGAAGGAACGCTGGGTTACGTGTGTCAAGTCAGAAGGAGCCTACTTTGAGGAGGATTAGTGCCCTATCTCAGCAGGTTAGCTGTTTATTAGTATCATTTAGAGTCTAATGTCGGATACTTTCTGAACATACCTCATATATATATATATATATATATATATATATATATATATATATATATATATATATATATATGGAGCCTCAGTGGTAGAGTGTGCGTTTTGTACACGGGTGAGCCAGGGTTCGCTCCCCGCCAGGGTAATAAACTTTAGGAGTGTTCACCCTGTCACGTACTACATTGGCGGACACTAGAGGTGCTGTGGTTGAACCAGTGTCGCTTACTATAAAGTATGCTTGCACCCAGTCGGCTTGCGCGGACCGATTACACTTGGTTCATAGACTACACACACATCCAAAGCCACTCCAACACGACAATTACACTAACAAGCACTTCTCACCCTATATACAGTCTCTACTAGACAGCCTAAGCCACTTGGTAGAGATACATTGGCTGTATCGTCCCGACTTCGGTCGGGATATGCCGGTCCTGCAGTGGATACTCAAACGGCTGATGATATATATATATATATATATATATATATATATATATATATATAGAGAGAGAGAGAGAGAGAGAGAGAGAGAGAGAGAGAGAGAGAGAAAGCAGAAACTTCACTTCACGGTGAAGACAGGTATACAAAATTACCACAGGAGAAATGAAAGGAGCGACAGTGAGTACTTTCGTATATTACATCTTCAGAGTGAGACAGAAACCTAAAGGGTAGAGGTCTTTTATGCACACCCGCAGCAGGGAGTGGCACACAGAACAAAGGATAACCTGAATTAAAACCGATCGATACACAGAACAACAGGTACCTGACTTTTTACCTGCGGCTTAACTTATGGACACCTGGAGCAGGGAGTGACACACAACAAAGGATGACCTGAATTTAAAATTAAGCGATGTACAAAACAATGGGAACCTGATTTTTTTTTGGGGGGATGCACCTGACATAAAAGTGGGGTAAATACTGCGGCTTAACTTAAGACCTAGAGGCTTAATGCTAGTTGTGTAGCACATATGTGTGACTACACTACCAGGAGACGACAAGGAACAATTAGTTGTATGTCAGGGGGATACAGCTTTAAAATTAATTCAGTTAACAATTCATCATAGTTAAAATGACCATAGCTCATGTTTACATTCTTATCATATGTGCCAGAAATTTGGCAAGATTCTGTTACATTTCTTTCATCAAAGCTTTTTGATCCTGCTAGAATCTTAGAACCTGCCATTATTGTGATCACTGGATGCTTTGTGCTCAAATAAACCACGACACTGCCGGGTTGTCCTTAAATTGTATTTATGTTGTCGGATCCTAGATTCCATATCTTTTCCAGATTGTCCTATGTAAAATTTGTTACAGCTTTTACACGGGATTTTGTAAACAACGCCTGAATTACTGAATGAGCTGTTCTTGATGAGTTTTTTTTTGGTTGTTTATGGTGTTCTCATATTTGAATACTACTTGTACAGTAAGTTTTAGTATGTGAACATCAAGAAAATTTTCATGGAAGGGGAGGACAAGGGTTCTTTGAATCTTCAGGCGATCTGGCTTATTAGTTTTCCCTTTAAGGAATCGTTTCTTGGCTGTATTGTGGCACTGAGTTAGTATATTTGTTGGATATTATAGCTTCGTTCCAATGCTCTGAATCAATTTTAGTTCATCATCTAAACATTCTGGGTCTGATATTCTGTATGTTCTCAAGTACATGGACATGAACACAGATCTTTTTACATTTATGTGATGGTTTGAATGATGATGCACATACATTATATACTTTAGTCTTCAAAACACTTTGGTCCCTGATAACCTTTACATCCAAAAATGGCAATCCATTATCCATATCCATCTCCTGAGTATACTTTATCGATGGAACTAACGAATTTATTTTCTGGAGAAATTAATCAATGGGAAGACTGTTTGGCCAGAAGCACAGGATACCATCAACGTATCGGAGGTAAACTAAGTTTTGCTCCTTTATAGAGGTCAGTGTGTTTCTCATAATATTCTATGTAAATATTTGCTATAACTGGGGAGAGAGGATTACCCAAGGCCATACCAAATTTTTTTGCGTAAAATTTGCCTTCAAAGGTAAAAGATGAGTTTGCAATGCACAGTTTAATAAGTTTGATAGTGTTTTCAGAAGGAATACCATCAGTTTTACTACCCAGAATGCTTGTCAGGAAAGTTAAAACATCAACCGGAACATTTGTGAATAAGGATTTAACATCAAAGCTGACTGATTTGTAGGGTACATGACATTTAGAGATTTTAACTTCCTTACCAAATCCTCATGGTTTTGTACAAATGCATCGGAGATAGTGCCTACAACAGGGGACAACAGTGTTACAAGTCACTTTGACAGCTTGTATGTCGTAGAGCCTACAGAGCTTACGATTGGCCTGATGGGGTTGTTTGGCTTGTGGGTTTTAATCGAGCCATACATATATGGCGCAGATGGATTTTGTACCGAGAACTGTTTGATCAAGTCATCCCATCCTCTTAGCAAAGTCTTGATTTTTTTTAAAATAGAATTTTCTACTTTGTTTTTCAGTTGGATCACTTTTTAGTTCACTGTAGGTGTTGGTGTCACGCAACAGTTCACTCACTTTTTTCTTTGTAGTCACATATATTCATAACTACTGCAGCGCTGCTTCTATCAGCTGTAGTTATATGCAGGGAGTCATCTTCTTTTCAATTTGTCCAAGGCCTTCACAAATCTTTTAGGAGCAGAGTTGTTATTTTTCTTAAACGGTGTCCCATATAAAATGCCACGAATAATCTCACTATTCTCACTTGTTTTTCCATTTGAAACAAGGACGTTCCAACCTGCACTGGGTTTATCTTCTTGCCATAAGAAAATGATAACCCATAACGTAAGGCACATAGGGTCTCCCGATCTATTTCTTTGGACGACAGTTTATGACGCAATCTGGATTCATATGTATGTTCCAGTAGTTGTTCTCAATCAGTCCTTTTAATTTGTGTCCTTGCTTACGTTTCACACTAATAGTTTCATTGGTGAGAACTTGATAATAATGAGAGAAAACTATGTGTTGATTTTCTGCTGTTAGTATGTTTCTGAAACGGTACACTGTTTCTTGGTGTATGAAATTTTAAACTTGCTGTTTGCTTCTTCCATAGTGTTGGCAATGGATCTTGTCAGGGTAAGCTTCTCGTATTCTCCAAATGGCTATTCGTCCACGTTGATGAGTCAATCCGGCAGAACAGACTTAGGTATTACTTGCTCCTCTAGACACCTCTAGAGGAGGTTGTTCCGTGCCAGAGGAACCTTTGCTAGGTGTCCACGTAATAATGAAGACAGAAAGTCTTGACAGAGAACTCGAAGGCTGCGGCTTGACTCAAAGAAAGCACTTCACTGTGAAGATATGTGTGCAAAATACCCACAGGAGAAATGAAATGTTCACATACTAAAGAAACTTAATTTACGAGCAGTATTCAAATATGAGAACACCATAAACAAAAAAAATCATCAAGAACAACCCAACCCATTCAGTAATTCAGGCGATGTTTAAAAAATCCCGTGTAAAATCTGTAACAAATTTTACATAGGACAATCTGGAAAAGATCTGGAAACTAGAATCTCACAACATAAATACAGTGTAAGGACAGCCTAACAGAGCATTGGTTTATTTGAGCACAAAGTATCCAGTGATCACCATACTGACTGGGTATGCTCAAAGATTCTAGCAAGATCAAAAAGCTTTGATGAAAGAAGTGTAATAGAATCTTGCCTATTTTCTGGCACATATTAAAAGAATAAAAAATAAATAAAACATGAACTACGGTCATTTTAACTATAATAAATTGTTAACTGAATTACTTTTAAAGCAGTATCCCCCAGACTAACAACTGAATGTTCCTTGTTTCCTGGTAGTGTAGTCACACCTCCGTGGGACACACCTAGCATTAATCCTCTAGATCTTAAGTAGAGTTAGGTGGTAAAGACGTTTGGGTTGTTCCTCTGGCACGGTTAGTGCCAAACCGTTTTGTTGACCTGCTGTGATAAGTTCAATATAAATTTGTTTTAAATCATTCATGTGGGACTGGGTAGAAGTGATATTATTGGAGAAGAAAGACTTCCGTGGAGCATCAACAAGATAATTGTCAAAGTGCCATGTTGTCACCCTGGTTCAAAACAGGGAGGTTTTGGGCCACTGACGCATGAGGCTTTGATGAGATTCTGATCGGAGGATCCAAGTAGTGACAGAACCTCTTACCTTTACTGACCTGGGTTATTTATCAGGAATAGGTCCATCAGATAGGCAGTATCGTCAAGGTAGTTGTTTGGGTTGGTCGTCTTACCAGTAGTATGAAAATAATTCTTGCAGCAGCTTGCATTCTTGACCGACCAGTACTGTCAGTTCTGGCAGAATGCAATATCAGTTTTACATTATGGATGTTCAAAATCACCCAACACAGCAATTTCAGTAGTACGGGTGAGGTTAAAGTTGGTCAACTGTGTGGTTATGGAGTTAAATCTAGGTTCTGATGAGGCATCGGGGGAGCAAAAAACTATACAGTACTTTAGTTTGCATTATAAATAATCAAAATCAGTAGAAGTGTACTTCATGAGAGTCATTTGCATATTTGAGTTTACTTCCAATATGCTGAGTACTGTGAAATGATCGATTAATTAACAGAACATTCTATAAGTGTGCCTTAATTTCAGAATTTAAGATTAAAGATTGTACAAATTAACGAGGAGAATGTATGTGAGTGAGGTGGAGGGGGGGAGAAGGAGGGGGGAGCGAGGATGAGATGGAGGGATGGAGTGGAGAGGTATATGTGAGAGGGGGTGTGAGATGGGGGGTGGGCAGCGAAATGGCTGGGGACAGGGCGACATGGAGACTATTTGTTTGTGACCACCCCTTACGGGATTAAGGAGTCTGGCAATAGACAGATATACTGATATTATTCCCCTTTGTCTTTCCACCAAAATTTTCATGTTTTATTTTTCCAAGCAGTCGTGCCGATTTTCATTTTTTTTTTCAACGATTATATCGGAGGGAGTCTAAGGCGGGGCAGATCTTTCCTCTTTTCTGTCATTTTCTTCTACATTTAATTTGAATAATTAATATAACTAGTTCAACCCTTGCAGATAGCCTCGCAATGAGCCATTAGGCCCCTCATCATTTGCACACTATATACAGTACTTCAGTGTAAACTGCATCTAACTCACTTTCCGAGTCCCTCATGTCATCTCAGTCTCATTCTCACACAGTCTCTCTCTCTCTCTCTCTCTCTCTCTCTCTCTCTCTCTCTGTCTCTCTCTCTCTCTCTCTCTCTCTCTCTCTCTCTCTCTCTCTCTCTCTCTCTCTCTCTCTCTCTCTCTCTCTCTCTCTCTCTCTCTCTCTCTCTCTCTCTCTCTCTCTCTCTCTCTCTCTCTCTCTCTCTCTCTCTCTCTCTCTCTCTGTTCTGACGAATGTGATTTATCTCCCGGGATGGATTTACAACCGTCTGTCAAGTGCCGGTTCAGAGGCGAATTTGCACCGGAAAAATTTGTCCAAGGCGCAGTAACTGTATTTGTCGTCTGTGGAAGAGAATGTGTGTGTGTGTGTGTGTGTGTGTGTGTGTGTGTGTGTCTGTGTGTGTGTGTGTGGAGACAAGAAAGATTTAGGAGTAAACCAAATGAACACACACACACACGAGAGAGAGAGAGAGAGAGAGAGAGAGAGAGAGAGAGAGAGAGAGAGAGAGAGAGAGAGAGAGAGAGAAATAAGAGGATGAGATAGAGAAAAGAAAAAAAGAGATGAAGAATGCGGTGAATTAGTAGAAAAATGATGAGAAATGGAGAGGAGAGAGGAAATTATATAAGCAGAGATCATCTAGTGGCGACAAGGATGTAGTAAACAAAGGCACCGTTATCCTTCTTTTTCTAAAGGTAATGAAGACTGACGTCTTCTTAAAACACAGTTCTACTTAGACTGGTAACATTTTAGTCCTCCGAGCATATTTAAGGTGCTTGGCAGAGGGAAGGCATGGAATTACACAGCCCTGTATGTAACGCAAATACGGCTAACACTAAGCATAACACACAGCATACATCATCTTCGACATCATTATCATCATCAACATCATCATCACCATCTAAACATTTTATTCTTTATGATTAAGTATTGTAAGAGAAATTAACATTACTCATGTGCTCTATAAGACGTTACAACATGAACACGCGTTACATCACACATACGTGCACTAAAAAACACAAACAAGCAAAGAGAATAAAACACACACACACACACACACACACACACACACACCCTGTCCCTTCCTCACAGATAGAACCCTCCACACCCTGTCCGCTCCTCACAAACAACACCCTGACCGCCTCCCACGTAACACCTTTCCCCCAGCACACAGTCATGCAGTTTCAAATAATCAACACACCATGAGCACAGCACTCGCGAGCTCAAGGAAATCCAGTCAGCATTTAGTTCCCATCCGTGGACTAAATCTGCCCCCGCATGGTTTATTAATCCACTATGATTACCAATTCTCTCATTAGCCAGTCTTTATATTTTACTCCAGTCCAGTGGCGATTTGAAGGGACTCTCTCTCTCTCTCTCTCTCTCTCTCTCTCTCTCTCTCTCTCTCTCTCTCTCTCTCAAACACACACACACACACACACACACACACACACACACACTTTTTGCATTCACCGCCTCTCACCTTCTCGTTTTTATGCTATTCAATTACTCGCTTTTCTTTGTAAAGCTTTTCCGCTTCTATCTCTAACTCTGTCCAGCCATCACCCATCATTCTCTAACCTGCCTCCCGACACCTTTTCTCCTCTTTTGTATCAATTGAATGGATATTTTTAGTACATACCTTTTTCTATATCCACATTAGGACATGTCTTCATATTTTCTCCTCTAGCTCCTGTTATATTTCAAATTTTTTCTTGACTGTTCGAAACCCCATCCACTACAATATTTATAGCATTTTCATATCTTTCATGTCCATTCAACATGCACTTTATATTCCTTTTGCAGTGCCTTATCTGGTAAACATACTTTCTCCCTTAAACCCTCGTGCTCGGGGGTCTAGGTAGCTGAACCCTTCTCGTATATGGGCGATTTTTCCAAAAGTCTGCAGTTTTCATCTACTCTTAGTTGCATAACTACAGCTCCTAGAACTTTTAATTAAAAATCAGAATATTCAACAATCATTCTTATTCACATTTCAAATGTCCTAGATCTCTAGGTGTCAGCATTGTAGAGCTAGGTGGTGACGACTGGAGGCAGTCTGGGGGTTCTGAGGAGGTTGTGTCCATATAAGTTTCTGAGTGGGTACCTCAAGCTCATAGGCCGCAACGCCTGCCTCCCCCAGATGGGATTCCTTGCTAGCACTCGCTCACAGTCCCTCATGCCCCATTGTACTCATTTAGCTGATTTCTTGCGTCACAACAGACTTATTAAAAATGTTTCATCTGCTGGTTATTACAAAAAATTGTAATTGCGCGGCAAGGTAACTTTTCTTGTTACACGTGCTCGTTTTCCTATATCCGTATCTTTCTTTACAAACTCTTTTGAAAGAAACCTCATACTTAGCTAAGTTCTTACTGCATTACAGGAACTGCTGGTTAGTTTCCCATCACAACAAAACTCATTTGCACATTTATTCACGGCGGTGTATTACCGTAGCATGGCACAAAAACCACTACACAGAACTTGCTCTGAAAGATCACTTTTACTTTTCACTCGAACACTTATTCTCTGTATCAAATGATAGAAAACTACTGTACAGTTTTGGTCATACCACGTATTTTCAGTGCCCTAGTTTTCCTTCTAGAGGCTTACATTTCCCTTTTTATACAACCTTTATTTACTTAATGAGCATCAGCCCTTATTTTAATGAAAACTCATTCTCCTCACAGAATTTTTTTTTTATTTCTATGCAGCATTTTTTTTTTTTTAATGTACAACTTTACACTTCCTCGTACACCCGTTAAGTGTCAGTCTGGAGCGATGTGGATGCAGGTGGTGCGTAGGCGACACGAAGGTGTTGGGGAAGGGGCAAGGGGGGTCGTAAATGGTGGGCAGAACACGTCACTTTACACAATATGTAGTAACTCCTCTCTCAGACTCGGTCCCTCCAATCGATTATGGTGATACTATAACCTCTAAAATTCTCAAAATCGAACTTATCACTCAACCCCTTCCCTGCACGAGTAGGACACAAGGCAGGGGTAAAGGTGGCAGGGACCGCTTGGCCACTTGCTGTGGCAAACGAGTCAGACTATGTGCATTCAGAAAACCTTGTACCTACCCCTCCTGATTTCCATGGAATACTGGAAGTGTAGCTCACCCGTCTCCCATATACCTATACGTCATGCACTGGGCACCAGAGAAAATGGGTAGGATTTCAAACACTGGGAAACGAGAAGCATCCATGCCCGTCAACTGCACCGACCCATACACCTGTTTCATGACGGACATCACCGTCATGTAAGCTACAGGAATAAACCATTAACACTCCACCCTTTACATTTTTTGGTCACATTTTACCTCTGCATTTGTCTTCCACCCTCTACAGTACCTTTCTCTCTTTCATTTCTACTTATTCCAAACACTTATTTCTTGCACTTCATATCATTTCCAATTTTTCCTACTCTCTCTCTCTCTCTTAGCTCCTCATTCGCTCACATTTTTCATCCTCGTCCTTCTTATCTCTTTCATTGCGCACGTTTTATACTTTCCTAAAACTGTAAAACATGAAATATTTTTTCTCATCACCTTTTCCTCTCAACTTTCACTGTTCTTCATACTGATTCTTATTTATATTTCATCAAGCAAGAATTTCACTCAGTTCTCTACACCCTAGTTTCATTTTTGTATTTCCTCTCTCATCTCCTTTCCTTCTTTTCCGTCTTTCTCTCTTCCTCATTTTCCTCCTTTTCTCCATTCATTCATCATTCCTTTATATATCCAAATTAATCGTGGCACACTCTTTGCGATCTCTCTCTCTCTCTCTCTCTCTCTCTCTCTCTCTCTCTCGTTTTGTTGACCCTCGAAATATATTCCCTTGTAATTGCTCCTACGTTCTACGTTAATAAGACCTGTATTTTCTAGACTCGCAAGCAGCACTGATTACGATGTGATTAAACTCAGGAATACAGATTTTCAGAGGTCATGATTTTGGCATTTATTGAACAGTCCAATCATGATTGTGGCAGAACGCTGATTTTGATCTTACACATTTGTTCAAACTGTAGTTACGTACTTGAACTGAAGAGGGTTCTCTTTCGGGCCACATCTGTTTTATCTTTACAAAAACACATGTTTAATGTATGGACAGAAAATTACTTACAAATTTTTCCAGTTGAATGATACAAAGGTATATTTAATACACATAAAGAACGCTGTAATGCAGTCTGATGTATGAATTATTTTGCAGCCAGAGCCGGCTAACATATTTTTGCAAATACCTTCGCTAACTAGGGTTGTCAGCTTAAAAAATAAATGGGAAAATAATTAAAAACCTTTTCTCCCATGCACACCACGAAGGAAACAATAGCAAATCAAAATCGTCATGCAGTTTCTGTTAGCTTTCTTGGTAGATTGATATAATGCAAATTGCACCATGGTTTCCATTTATTTTTTCATGTAAAACATTCCATGTCAGTTTCTCAACACAACATTGTTATTCACACGTTTTCCCGTGTAATGAAAGAAACCTCGTTTCTCAGTTTCTTGATGTCACAGATATTGCCCAGGCGATAACTGATTGCCTCGAAGTTATCAACAATTCTCTTGCCATTTGCTTTACTTTCTACTGGTTGGAACCAATTGTAGTGTTCGAAAGAACCTGAGATCGATTCCAGGCAGAGACCGAACTCCACTTGAATATCGTTAAAACAGACTTCACTCATCTTCCACAACAGTCACTGACTTGTCAGATATGCCTCCCTTCCTCAGACTTCTCTGATTTTCCAAAAGACTCAGTGACTTCTCAAATATACCTCCATTCAATACCATTACACCAGTTGTAAACAATACAACCCCTTACATGTACTGAATAACAACGGTGGGTATTAGCATCATAGTGGCAACATGTGAAGTTATATAGAACGTACGGCTGCTGTGTCTCTGGGAACGGCGTGTCAGATATACAGTATGTCCATAGACGACAAAGGAAAAAAGAGCAGTTCCATTCCCTTCACTTCTCCCTGCCCTTCTTTCCAGACTGCCCACTGCCATAGACAGCTTCGGGTCTTCGCTGGATTCCAGTAGCACACAGGAAAGCGACATGTTTAACTTCGAGTCTGCCAACCCGAGAGTGTCACAAGACACATGGCAACATTTTGTACTGAGAGAATGGGAAATGAGCAGCAGCATTACATACATACAGTATATACGTGTGTGTATATATATATATATATATATATATATATATATATATATATATATATATATATATATATATATATATATATATATATGTGTGTGTGTGTGTGTGTGTGTGTATGTAACGTACAGAGGATGAACTTTATATATATATATAAAGTTCATTCTCTGAACGATCCTTGAATTGGGGATCCTATTCAGTTAGATAACATATCTTTTAGCATCTTTTGGTTACCATTATACAGGCAAAATTATTCAGTTTGGAAGAGGGTTCCAAAGGTTAAACTGGGAAGCGAGGCTTTACCTAACTGGACTCAGTTTGTATTTCAGTAGATGGCCACGTGTAGTCAGATTGGAGTGCTGATTGGACTAGTGAGCGAGGAAATTCATTCCTATCTCGTAACTAAGGCTCATCCAATTTTATACAGCCATGACTTAGCAATTCACGTTGTGCGATGGGCCAGTTCCCCCAGATGAAAAGAAGCCAATTAAAAATAGCCCCTACTTACCTTAATTACTCTATGATTTTGAACTAATAAACTTCGCAACCTAAAATGCCCCATTATATGTTACACGACATCCAAACTATACATATCTCCTTTTCATATCTTTAGCACTATTATCTTAATCCGTAAATACTCTGACCTAACCTCTTACTTTTTTAAAAATATGAATGGCTTTTATAAAGTCCTTAATAACGCGCCTTATACTCCAGACTGACCTATCATTTACGTTTTCCTAAAACTTTTAAATTCTTCTTCTTCTTCTTCTTCTTCTTCTTTTTTTTTGACCAATAATCCTCCAGCATACATCTGAGTAACTCATTTATTTTAAACCATCTCCCAGAAGTAGCCGTTAGCTATCCCTCATCTCCCTGCAGAACGCCGTGTTGAAACACAACGTAACTGTAGGAGCGGCAGTCAGGAACCAGAGTCTGGTGTTGGAGGTCACCAGGGAGCAGACAGGACGCTACTCCTGCCATGCTTGTAACGCGGTTGGGGACGCTGCATCCAGCAACTCAGACTCCATGTTAAGTGATTACGGCTGTAAATTCTCTGTTTTCTTGTTTTGTTTCTCTTTCTCTACTCTTCCAACGTAACATAGCCAAATCCATTGGGGTACTCTAGTTCCAAAACAGGCTCGATGTTAAGTATCTCTCACCTAACTTAATCTAGCCTTACAGTGTTGGCGACGCTGTATCCAACACTTTCGGACTGGCTGTTAACCCATTAACGTCCAAGCCTTCAGCAGTGAAAGGAACTGGGCATTAGAATGGAACGCCAATGTTTGGACCTATACTCTTCGCTGTAATATGTCGAAAGGAAGAAGGGAGTAAGCCAAGCACTTTTCCAGCAATATCCCACGTACAGTAAACCAGCCCTGTCCATTTTAATATGTTAAGTGCCAAGGCTGCTGTGATTTTTGCATGTTTTTCCTCTGTTTTTATGTCTTTTTTTTTTTTTTTTTGGGACTGTGATTTGTCTTTTCTTGTCCTCATTCTGTTTCCAATTGACCCTATTTGCTCGGTAGCTTCAATCTCATATATTCTTGCTACCAGTCGATGAAAAAAATTATGTTTATGAGAAATGTTTCGAACAGGTCTTAATAGCCACTTTTGACCCCATGGGTATTGGAGGCCTTTCCTGAGTAAGTAAAATCGTCTGGTGGAAGCAATAAAAACAGTCCTTTGGCTGAATGGAATCTCTTCCAAAATACCAAGGAACGGAGTATATTAACTCCAAATAGTATTTTCATCCAGGACATAGTTGATTTCACATTACACGATGTTCCCGTTCACGTTTTCCCTTTTCTGAATGACCTGTATATTACATATGCTGAAAAAAGTTATATAATGCTGGGTTGATAAAAACAGCTGACAAACACAGTCATGAAACGTTGAGATTATTTTCAAGCTCTTCGTCCGCTGTTCCAAAATATACAAACAGAAACGATTTAGATGATTTTCTGATCCAGTGTCGCAGTAAGTGTATGTTTTCTTTTGTTCAGGTCAAGCTGTCAGTGTCTCTTTGCCAAAATTCGTTCATCTACTGTAAATTCTCAGGTTCTATGTTAATTGTGGGTGCTGTTTCATTTATGTTTCATTTTACCGGTCTATCTCTGATCTGTCTCTAGTTTCTTCACCAATTAGTTAGTCCCTCTTCATTACATTAAAACTACATCCACGGTACTACACTTGCAATATTGTCTGAATGTAGCTTTCTATCCACCAACTTCAAAATAAGTCTATTAATGACACCAGACCAATGTGTTTATATTACCAGTGAAAGTCATCTAAACCCACTAATCCCCCTTGAAAAGTCAGCAAAAATAAGGGCCATCAAGAAAAGAAAAAAAAAATCCATAGGATAGGATGAATAGGAAGCATAATCGACACATTACTAACCTGTAAAGGAAAGTGACACAGTGTTTACATTAGCTAAGTATTTCGCAGCCATAATTATCAATGCTCACCAAGTAATATCTTTGACTATAAGAAGGGTGAAAAGAAAAAGAAAAAGACAGCATCCAGGATATTACATCGAAGGAAGCCCTGTTGGTGAGTCGGAGCTTCTCAGTGCTGCATGAGTAGGAGAGTCATCAGCGAACTATTCCTCCTGTAGTCCAGCAAAGCTTCTAACTGTCACTAACGAGAACCTTAGCACTAGGCAACATGTGCTCTTTCACTATTAAACCCTGGCAACAACTACCTTCCAGTCAGGGGTAGGATTTTAGGACGAGCATAATTAATGGGTAATACTCTAAGTGGCACAGGAGACTTCGTAGCACCGACTTCCTTAGAGATTTGTTTTCCATATTATGTAGCACACTTTTATGTACAATATATCTTTTTGATACCGACATATTCTGTATTTTGTGAATAACAAACAAGGTGATGCCGAGGTGTAATATCCAGAATGAACTGCTATAATGTCAGTGTCGTGGCATCTCCTTAGGTACTCTGAATACGGCCCCATGTCTCACAGATGTACAAAACGATGTTATTTTGCTACTGTATCTACCATGATATAAATGGCAGAACATCAGTGATCATCTAAGCTGCCTTATTTAACACTGAACATGTTGAGCTGAGAAGTTCAGCTTTCGTCTCTTCCTTGTTTTCCTTGCAAGCAGTCGTCAGTTACGACAGGGTATAAATCACAAAAGGCCATGTAAGTGGAAGTCCATGTCTGAAATAAGAGTCTTGCAAGTATTCTTCACTCGTATTGCTTATAAAAGAAAGTAGGTGAATATTAGACATCTTTAACTAATTAGGATGCATAATCATTTAAATATGAATATTCGTTACTCTTATTCCTGCTAACGCCAAGCGAGTTTATTCAGCAGAAGAGTAAGGCAAGTGTACAATCTTTTACAGTTCACTGAAGGACTGAACCTCTCCATTATAGAAGGCTACAGCCAGAAAACCTTCCCATGATGGCTAGGATCGAGCTGGAAAGGACTGTGTATGGAAGAGGCTGGAGGTGGGGTGCACGTTAAGTTCCAGGTGTCGATTATCTGGTCTTGAAGATACTTCATTAAATTTTTCCGTGCAATTGATACATATACGAACACAACGTAGAGTAACACCCACTCTATCCCACACATACACACACACACACACACACACACACACACACACACACACACACACACACCTGTACACATTTCTCTCTCTCTCTCTCTCTCTCTAAGGTAATGCCTCCATCACTCTCTGTCTGTCTGTCTGTCTGTCTGTCTCTCTCTCTCTCTCTCTCTCTCTCTCTCTCTCTCAGGTAAGGTAATGCCTCCATCTCTCTCTCTCTCTCTCTCTCTCTCTCTCTCTCTCTCTCTCAGATAGGGTCATGCCTCCATCTCACATCACATAGCGCAGGGGTACTGTGCACAGCTCCAACATGGGTCATTATCCTCCCAGATATTCAAGGATCGATATAACCTAGTTTCGTGTTCTCAGTGATTTTGCAAATATCATAACGTTTCTTCCCGGGTGATTCTAAATTTTATACCTCAATATTATCTTGTAAATAATTGATGCAAAATATGAATATAACATTCAAGGGATTTATATATGAGTGCTTTAAAGAAACACGAGTCTGAGACAGAAGTTTATTCATGACTAGTTTCGCACTGAGGCTTCTTCAGAGGAATGAATTTTCCCGTGTCAGTCTGACTTATATGGCCGGCAACAACAAAAGAGTAGGTGACGTGGTGTGGTCTCACATGGCAGCAGAGATGATCAGGTTAGAGAAGGAAAGGTAACGGACTAAGGATTAGCCAAGTGTGCGATCCAGCAGCCGGCCATATAAGTCAGACTGACCCGAAAAACGTTCATTCCTCTGAAGAAGCCTTTGTGCGAAACTAGTCAGGAATAAACTTCTGTCTCATACTCATGTTTTTTTACACCACTCATATACATCTATCATAATCTCTCATCAGTTCAAGGGATTGATAGCTGAAACATGCGAAATAATTCACGACAGAAAAAGTGTTACAGATCCTCCTTTCGGACTTAAAATACCACCCACAGACTCTTGCTAAAGGTCATGTAAAGGTTATTCTATTCTTTAACCCCTACAGTTTAGATGACGGCCATAGATGTCGCAAAACAGGTGTTCGGGGTGGATCAGATGATGGCTATAGCCGCTTTGCATTTCTTCCCAGCATTTGAAGTCCTATTAAGTTTCTTTGGTGGTCAGTGTATGAAGTAGACATTTAATAAATGCGTGGATGCCAAGGACAGTTTCCCACTTTCAAAGGTAATGAAAACAAGGATAAGTTCTGAGTCTGCCATCATCTGATTCACTATCTGCTGCAGGCGCTGCCCAACCCTTCCCATCCCTAACATTGTCAAGCCTCCCACTTATGCAGGGAAGGGGTTGAGTGACAGTGCGACTGACAAGGTGTGAGACAACATCAATGAGCGGGAGTTACCGTATTGAAAGTGGTGTACTCAGGCCACCCTTCCGTGCTTCCTCCCAAAGCCCCATGCCTCTGTTCAAAAGTAACCCTGACGATCCCACACTGAGTGCCAAATCTCACTACCCTTCTGATGCCTCAGGAGACTCCTCTGAGGCATCAGACTCTGACACCTAGGTCTGGGTGCTCTGAAGTCATGTGTGGAATAAACGCTGCATTTTGGCTACCCAACCTCCTATGTGATGCCAACAAACAGGCACCATGCTACCACAACCCACATTGCCACAGCCTGGTACTTCACAAGGGATGTCCGAACGACCTGGCCCTTCATCTGCGCCCTTAGTTCCACAAAGTTAATCATATGGGCAGCTACAAGTGGCAGCATCGCCTCCAAACACTCCCTGGGTATCACCACATGGTGAACAGTCGCCCTTTGATTCACTGATTCACCATATTTTCCCCTCCGTTCAAAAGGCCATTCATAAGGGCCTCCTGGCCACTTATGATACCAAGGGGGGTACATAATTCATGTGTCCATCATCCCTGTTACCATAGGTCGCGTGTAGATACAATGGAAGCCTTTGTATAGGAGGAGGAAGGGTTTGAGCCAATAGCAGCTGCCTATGATGATTCAAAGGCAGGCATTCAGGTAGATTTCCCGAGGGAGCTAAATTGTGTATCTTGGATTTTTCCACTGCGTTTTTTCAGTGACTGTGATGGAATACCTAGTGCATGAGATAAACTGCTACCAGGAATTCCCCGATAATGGCTTGACATCCTACTTGTGACATATCCAGCTTAATGGAATGGTATCTTCTGGAAGGCAGTGAAATGTATGTGTGGCTAGCTCTGACCATGCTAATGACACTCATAAAATGCATGCCATATGGTGTTACAGGATCTTGGCTGGCCTTACAGCCACAGCTGTCTTGGAAAAATTCATGGCATCAGACAGGTACAGTACATTGTCAAAGTACAGTTCCTACACTTCTCCCCCAACCTGGGATCTGCACTCAGTGACAGGTTGTGGAAAATTAGCCCAATTCTTACAGGGCTATGGGAATCCTTTACCAGATCTATCCGACCATTCCAGAAAGTTGGTGTGGACATGTCATCCAACTGTCAACATACTGACATAACATTCTTTGTTGTCTGTGACTGCAAGACTGGATATGTGATGGACTTTGTAGTGTACTCAGTATCAGATATGGATATCCCAAGTGACGACCCTCATTGCTTCCCAGGTGCCATAGTGAAAGTGCTAATGGAGAAATGCTGCTGGGCTAACCATAATCTGTTGAACGACAATATCCACACACTCCCAGCATTGACGGAGTATATACTTGAGCATGGGACTGGAATTTGCGGCGCTGTTAGGGCCAACAGTAACCACCACCTTGCCTTACCTGCCAAGACTGAGAAGGGAGCATTACTCGCCGTGAAATGTGGTAACATGTTGGCCATCTGCTTGGGTGATAAGCAGAAGGTCAACTTGCTTACCAAAGTTCATGAGTGTAAGACATAAGCCACTGGGAAGCAGGACCACAGGACCAAGGAGACCGTGGTCAAGCCTGATGTGGTTAATTACAATAACATAAGTGTGCATGCCACTGCCTATCTTCAAAAGTGCTGTAATTGGTAAAAAACCTACAGCTTCTTGATATCACTATACTCAATGCATTCATATTGTTCAGAAAGATTGTTGGCGCAGGTCTTTCCTTACGCAAGTTTAAGAAGAAATTAGAGTACAAGCTGCTTGCACAATATGGACGAATGCAACTGGCAGCAGCAACGAGACACGGTGCTGCTGTAGTGCCTGATAGGGTTTCCCAGGCAGGCTGCCTATCGTGCCATCACATAGTGAACCTGGGATACACAGATGACCATTACCAACCCTCTAACTATCGTCCAACTGCTTTAACATCCTGTGTCTCAAAAGTTTCGAGTCTATTCTTAACAGAAAAATTTTAAAGCATCTCTCTTATTACATCCTTCTTTCTGATCGTCAGTATGGGTTCCATAAGGGACGCTCTACCGGCGATCTTCTCACCTACCTTTCAGACTCCTGGTCATCCTCCTTTCGGGACTTTGGCGAAAGCTTTGCCATTGCACTGGACATCTCAAAGAGTTTCGATCGAATCTGGCATAAATCTTTAATTTCCAAACTGCCCTCTTACGCGTTCTATCCTTCTATCTGTGCCTTCATCTATAGCTTCCTTTCTGATCGTTCTATAGCTGCTGTTGTAGACGGCCATCGTTCTTCTCCTAGATCTATCAACAGTGGTGTTCCTTAAGGCTCTATCCTATCACCAACTCTCTTCCTTTTATTCATCAGTGATCTTCTACGCTGATGATTCCACCCTTCACCATTCCCTTCAGTTTCCGCAACGTCCATCTCAGCAGTTACTTCAACAAAAAAGGGATGAGGCTATGGCACACCTAATGTCTGACTTGGCTCGTATCCCTAGACTGGGGTAAAAATAATCTTGTTTTTAATGCATCAAAGGCTCACTTTTACACATATCAATCCGTCAAAATCTTGTACAGGAGTACCCACTAATGAATAATAATATCCAGCTTAATCCTGCATCATCTTTGAACATGCTTGGGGTTTCATTTACACGGGAATTATCTTGGAAAGATCATATTACATCTCTTGTAAAATCTGCTTCCAAAAGATTAGGTGTGCAAAGCCAACTCCATGCCTTCTTTACTCTTGCACAGTTGTTGACTTTATGCACGGGTTTTATTCGCCTCTGTTTAGAGTACAACTCTCATGTGTGGGGAGGCTCCCCACGTACAGCTCTTCTTAATAGGGTGGAGTCAAAGGCTATTCTTCTCATTAACTCTCCTACTCTTACTGGCTCCCTTCAACCTATGTCTCTTCACCGCACAGTTGCCTCATTATCTCTTTTCTATCGCTACTTCAATGGTCATTGCTCTCCTGAACTGTCTGCTTGCATCCCTCCACCTGCACGACGGGTACGTAGCACCCGTCTTGTAACAAACTCTCATCCCTTTGCTGTCCAACTCTCTAATGCAATAGTTAACCGTTACTCCCAGTCCTTCATTTATGCAACAGGTCAACTCTGGAACTGTCTCCCTCTGTCTGTATTTCCTACTTCCTATGATCTCCAGTCTTTCAAACGCAGTGTGTCCAGGCATCTCGAAATGAATGGATCTTGAATTTGTTTCTCCTTTGTATTGTTTTTGTTTTTTCTTGGAAAGAACGTTTAGCGATCTCAGCCTTTGGCTTCTTCTTCCTCGCATAAAAAAAAAAAAATGGGGAATTAGCTGTACAGGTGCTGCCTGAATTGTCAAGATGGCACAAAGTACAAAAGGAAATACAACACCAGTGCGGTGAGTGCAAGGTGACAGTGCACTGAGTTGATTCTTCAGTTACCACATGGAGGTGAGATACGAGACACTTGTGGGTGGGAAGGGAGGTGCTACGCACTGGTGTGTAAGAATGTGTAAATGGTGAAAATATAGTTATATAGAGAATATTTTTTTCTTTCTGAACAAATATACAACAAAGTATAAAGCAATGCAAAATACACATAAATTGATTAATTTGCGATAAACATATTAGAGTTTTGTAGAATACCTATAGTGCACTAAGAACTTAGCCAAGTAAGTGACTTTTCTACATAAGATGTTAGACTATAAGGAAAAATCCAGGTATAAGAGAATGAGATCAGGTGACAGCAAAAGTGACCCTCAATAATACTGCAAGTGGCAATATAGTGCAATATATGCAATATATGCGCAACTTCATTTTGTTGTGATAGTAAACTTGTTATAATTTCGTGCAGTTCCTGTTGTGCAATAAGACCTTAGCTAAGTAAGTGACTTTTCTACCCAAGAATTTAGAATATAAGGAAAAATACAGGGAGTAAAAGAAACTAGCTCAGGTGACAGAAAAGGGATTTCACCACACGTACAAAAAAGTTTTACAGCAACGAACAATTTATATATTTTGATAAACATGTAAAGTATGAACTTGTTTAAACAAGTCTCTTATATATGTCAAATGCTAAAAAATAAGAAAACTACAAGTGTAAGAAAAGAAAACTACCTCAGGTATAACCAAAGTGACCTTACACTACATGGGTATAGAAAAATGTACATGCAGGAAAATGAAATTGATCTTTCGTGGCAATTAATATATAATAAAACATGAAATGTCTTTCTTTTCTCCCATCCCAGACACTCTTGTGTTGGATGTCAGTCGGGAAAAGGCAGAAGAATTGGGTGAATATAACACGTCCAAGAGGTGATGATTCATTCATGCAGCAGTGGCAAGGACTGGTGGAGAGAAGGGCAAGCGAAGCAGAAGCGGGGAAACCATTTCTAGGTTAAGCATGTAGAACAGTATGCCTGCCATAGCCACTGACTTACCTTCTCGTACAGACACAGTCTTGATTGACCCTGAAAGTTACAACTATTTATCACCAATCTCCAAAATCCCGCCACCTTGAACCTGGTGATATTTGCAATGGAGAGAATATGATGGGCATTGAGATTTTTAATTGAAAATTCTAGTTGTCGTTACTATGCTATGATGGGCTGAAAGCAGGTAACTTTTGTAAAGAAAATGCATATGGGAAGGCCTCAGTTTGCTATACCTCAAGCTTGAATGGATAACGTCTTTATCCAAAAGAGCGATTCAACCCATGTTCGCAGTGAAAGATCGCGTGCTTTGTTTTTAGTGGTGTGTCTGTGTGTGTCTGTGTGTGTCTGTGTTTGTGTCTGTGTGTGTCTGTGTGTGTAACAAAATGTTTCAAACAATTTTTATGTGATTTTAAACAAACTTGGTGGAAGGTGGAAGGACAGTCCATATTGAAATCTATTGTGTGTGAAAACACTGTGTCAAAGAGCAAGCTCAAATGATCAGGTCAAATGTTGATTTAAGAATATAACCTTACACAATTCTTATTCAGTTTATACCAAACTTGGAGGAAGGCTTCAAAGTATTGTAAAAATGAAGTTACTAAGGTTGGGGAACAATCTATCAAAGGTCAGGATTATAGCCCTAAATCAAAGTTCGAGTGGTGGATGTTTTTAAGAAAATAAGTCAAACAGTTTTCAGCTTGGTGGAAGAGTTAATAATCATCCAAGAAGTCTATCTATCTATCTATTGCCAGACGCCTTAATCCCGTACAGGGTGTCCACAAACAAATCGCCTCCACGTGGACTTGTCCCCCGTCATTTCACTGCCCTGCTCGCAACTCACACACCCCTCTCTCGCATACCTCTCCACTCCATCCTTCCATCTCATCCTCGGCCTCCCCCTCCCTCTCCCCCACCCACCTCACTCACACACACTCTCCTCGTCAGTCTCTCACCCTCCATCGTTTCCACATGGCCAAACCACCTCAGTGTGTTCCTTCTAATGCTTCCTATCACATCCACATCCACACCACACCGCTCCTTCACTGCCTCATTTGTCAGCCTGTCTCTCCATGTGACTCAACAGGCTTATCTTAAATAATTCATTTCCACTGCTCTCACCCTTGATTTGTGTCCTTCCAACAACGTCCAAGCTTCACTTCCATACGTTAGATTTGGTATCACAATACTGTCATGTAGTAATGTCTCCATGGCTGTTTAATATATATATGGATGGGGTCGTAAAGGAGGTACAAGGTAGGGCAGTGGATGTGGGGGTGGCCCTAACGAATGAGGGTGAGATTTGGAAGCTTCCGGTGTTGCTGTTTGCTGATGATACAGTATTGTTGAGTGAAGATGAATGGGAGTTGCAAGGTTTGGTGAATGAATTTGGGACAGTGTGTAGGAGGAGGAAGCTGAAAGTTAATGTAAACAAAAGTAAAGTTATGGTGTTTGAGAGGAATGAAGTCACAGAGTGTGCAGTGAGGTTGGATGGTGAGGATATGGAGAATGTGAGTGCATTCAAGTACTTGGGTAGTGTGATGAGTAAGGATGGAACTTTGGGGGATGAAGTGCGTGAAAGGGTACAGCAGGGAAGGAAGGTTGTAGGCATGCTGAAAGCAGTGATGAGAAATAGGGAAGTGAGTATGGAAGTTAAGAAGTCTCTGCATGATGGTATTGTGATCCCTACCCTGACGTATGGAAGCGAGGCGTGGACCTTGCAAGAGGGGAACAAGTCAAGAGTGAGAGCAGTGGAAATGAGTTACTTGAGAGGAGCATGTGGAGTGACATGGAGGGACAGGTTGACGAATGAAGAAGTGAAGGAACGTTGTGGGGTAGATGTGGATGTGGTTGAAAAGATTAGGAGAAATACACTGAGGTGGTTTGGACATGTGGAGAGGATGGAGAGTGAAAGACTGACTAAGAGGGTGTATGTGGGTGAGGTGGAGGGAGGGAGAGGGAGGGGTAGACCGAGGATGAGGTGGAGGGATGGAGTTGAGAGGTATATGAGGGAGGGGGGGGTGAGTTGGGGGGAGGGGAGTCAAATGGTGGGTGACAGAGTGACTTGGAGGCGTTTTGTCTGCGGCCACCCTTTGCGGGATTAGGGCGTCGGGCTATAGATAGATAGATAGTAACTTTTTCACTTCCATGCTCACTTCCCTGTTTTTTATCACTGTCTTCAA
>NC_136958.1:32316392-32403892 GCF_032717465.1 Coenobita brevimanus | reverse complement strand
GGGGGGGAGTATTGTTTATTTAACCACTGGTAATTAAACTTTAGTCTCTCATGGCAGCGTATTCTTATATTTCACTGCAACTAACGCCAGAAGACTTTAATTCGATGAGTCACATGAGTCTTTGAGAGGGTTAATAGTGTCACCGTTAATACTGTCGCCATTAACACTCTGTGGTGGAGAAAATGTAAGTATCTGTTCCAGCTAATTCCACATGACAGGACAAAGCTCGCCTTCCCTACAGCAGCAGCACTACGAGGAGCAGCGTTGGACACGTCATTTCATTGACTGTAGTGTTATAAAATTTGTGTGTGTGTGTGTGTGTGTGTGTGTGTGTGTGTGTGTGTGTGTGTGTGTGTGTGTGTGTGTGTGTGTGTGTGTGTGTGTGTGTGTGTGTGTGTGTGTGTGTGTGTGTGTGTGTGTGTGTGTGTGTGTGTGTGTGTGCGTGCGCGCGCGCGCATTTACGAGTATTTGTATTTGTACTCTGTCTTCGTTTTAGCACTGTTTTTCTTTGTGCGTCTCAATGCCCTGCTCACTCAAACTCCAAGAAGAGCTTCCTACCAGCCGTGCCAAATAACTGCACCAACACTCCTTCTTCCCAATTTCCTCACAAATCCTTATTTCTTACAGCCAGTAATCTTACCCTTTTTTCCCTAGTTCTCCTCACCACATTCCTCAGTGTTGAATTAGTAAATTTACGTCCACACATATTGAACGTATAGCCTAAAAGATAATAATTGTTGTAACTATCCTACGAAGCAGAATGGTTTCAGTATCGACACCTCGCCCCCAACAGTTGTGCGAGATTCAGCCCCCCCCCCCCGGCGTGTGCGTGAGTGCGTGCGTACGTGTGTGTGTGTGTGTGTGTGTGTGTGTGTGTGTGTGTGTGTGTGTGCTCTTTAACTTCTCCAAGGCTGCTTGATGGGTTTGGATGAAACTTCCCAGGTAAGATCATTTGGTTACCGTTAAGGTTATCCTCTATAATTATACAGTTTTCCATCCATGATTTTTTTGGAGATGCCAGTCCCCTCTAGAAATAGCAAATTCTCAGGAATAATGAAAGAAGGGCGGACATGGCTTTGTTATCTGAGGGCAAGTTATACATCGGACTCTCATTCTTAATTCTGTATCAGAAAGCATCATACCCCAGAGATGATTCTTGGGGAAGGGGGTTAGCCCTCTCCCAAAATTAAACCAGATCAGATGCGTGAAATGTCCGAATGAAACTTCCCAGGTGAGTTTGTCTGGACACTACAAAAGTTTTTCACTATATACACTTTTCCAACCAAGATTTTTAGGGATTTTTATGAATCTCATGCATAATACGATGTTCGAGGAGCATAATCCCCATCAATGATTCTTTGGGGTCAGCTCTCTCCCTAAAATTAAAGCCATTAGGAATTTGTGAAAGATTTGAATGACCCTTCCCAGGTGTGTTTGTCTGTTTACTTGGGAGATCTTCCACTATAAACAATTTTCCGACCATGATTTTTTTTATCAGTGTCAGCCACCTTCGGCAATTTAAAAAATTCTCATTTTTATTATAAACTAGTACAAAAGGGAGCAGATATGCTTTAGATATCTTTATGCATGTTGTACAATGGACTCTCATCTTATCTGTAATGCGATATTTGGGGAGAGTGCCCCTCCCCCCCGTTATTCTTGAGGGGTGGCCCAAGCCCCCTTCCAAAAATATAAATGATCAGAAATAGGGAAAACTTTGAATTATATTTCCCATGTGATTTTGTCCGCGTACTCCGAAGGTCTTCCACTATATACAGTTTTACAGCCATGAATATTCTGGGGGGATCAACCCCGTCACCATATAAATAATTCACGTTAATAGTAACAGAAAGGCAGGTCTGCCCTACTTTCACCGTTTCTGAGAATGACTTTGATATCTTTGCACATGTACAATGGACTCTCATCAGTGAGAAATTTGAGGAGCGTGACCCTTCAATTTTTGGGGGAGTCAGCCCCCCCTAACAAAAGCAAAAACGATCAGAAATCGGGGATAGTAAGAACATGGATTTCAGGAAAATCGGCTTACATATTGCTGGATTGGTATACAATTTCCATGTTTTCTCCGGATGTACAGTCGTGATCATAAACACTTATCCTCCTGGACCTCTTGCATCAGGCTGGCTGCTTTATGCTCGGCGAGTCACAGAGGAGTAGGAGAGGCTGTGAGGGAGGGGACAGAGAGAGAAGGGAAGGTGGGTGGGAGGACGAGCGAAGGTGCAAGGGTGGAATGAGGGAGGGGAGGGAGGGTAGGCAGGGGAGGGGAATGAAATGCGAAATGGTGGCCACAGAATTTATCTATTTTCTTTCATTTAGGGCATGGTATAAAGGAGGTAATATTCGTCAGGTAATGCTGCATTACACCTTGTATAGCGGCGTCAGATAACAAGCATTCGAGTGGCGATACCTAGGGCTGGCTGGTGAGAGAAATATACTCACGTGACAGATCAAACATTACTGCGGAGCCAGATATTTGTGTTTATCTGTGTATTTTGACTTGGGACGTAGAATGGAATCTGGGTGGCTTTGACTTCCGTAGTTTTTGAGTAAGAAATGTCCTCTACCCTTACACGTAATTAATTTTTGGGACTAAATGTCATATGTAACCTTTGACATGGCTGTGTCCACAGCAAGTATGATCATCCTCTCCATATACACTCCCTCTATACAGTCACCATCATGACAACTATTTTATGACATCTCTATATGAAAAGGCTATTTAAAATAATTGTGCACAAAGGTAAATAAATGTGATGTCTGTGCTGTAAATAGCAACGATATCTCTCATAATCTGTTGGTTGGTCCATGCCGGTATAGGTCTGAATGGCCGCCAGCAGCCCAAACACCCTCTCATTACCTCCGAATGATACTTTCCTCCGACAACATTCAGCTAGTTACAAATTGGTGGACAAGGCAATAGTGTGTTGTGCTGGAAGCTTCTGGGTCCACACTAATGTTTGATCTGTCACGTCATTATATTCCTCTCACGAGCCAGCCATTGATATCACCACCCTAATGCTTGTTATTTGACGCCGCTATACAAGGTGTAATGCAGCATTACCTGGCGAATATTCCCTCCTTTAAATCAAGCCCTCAATGAAAGAAAATAGACAAGTTATGTGACCAGCACTTCGCATTTCATTCTCGCTCCTCTACCTCCCCTCCCTCCCCTCCCTCACTCCACCCCCACACCATCGCTTGTCCCCGCACCCACCTTTCCTTTTGTCTCTGGTCCCTCTCTCTCAGTCCCTTCTGCTCCACTGTGACTCGCCGAGCATAAAGAAGCCAGCCTGAGGCGTGGGGTGCTGGAGGATAGGTGATTATTTATAACCTCGACTGTACAGGAAGAAACTGAACACCTACTTTACTCTTAGGGATGCTCGTTTTCCCTTCTGCATTGTATCTGCTTTTCTTTCTCACATAATAACCATTTAAAAATTAACATCTTCTAATTTTTCTTCATTATTCAAACATATTCACGAAATTATAATTATGAAGAATATGGTTCCTTCATAGAACACAAAAAACACGTCCTTGAGATGAAAGGCTTAAAAGCATCACTGCCTTGTCAGCATAAGTAGAATCTAAAAACCCTTCCTTCAAAATTCCTCTTTATCTTCACTCTTGTTATGTCCTATCTAATAACTTCATCTACGTGCATCTGCAAACAGTAAAATTGCTCAGTATTCGGCTGAACAGTATGACAGTGCATTATTCTGAGTTCTTGGACTTCAAAGATCACGTCACCGTTCCGAAAGTCATTTGTCATTGTTCTATTACATACCGTTATGATGTGATTTAGTATCAACGTCCGAAGCTATACATATCAAGCAGCCACAGAGAACCCATTCATCATTTTCTGACTACAAAACTGTGTTGAATATATTTTTTTCCCTAACGCATCCGACTCTGGGCAAAGGCTTCAGGGCCTATCCCAAGGCCAAGTAGTCCTCCTACATACTTCCACATGTCACCACTTCGGCGCTAACACCCACCGTCCATACTGAATACACACTAGGGCTTAAAGTCTAAGATCACTGTGTGTTCACCAGTTATTACTAAAGAGTTATGGTACTGTACGTCTCTCTCTCTCTCTCTCTCTCTCTCTCTCTCTCTCTCTCTCACCACACTGAACGAGCCCATTAGAGCATACATTTCTAACTTGACGACCTCAGCTAACTCCTTTAGTGCAATCAGCGTCACATCGTCCACTAAGCCCTTGACATAAATAACATCAACAAAGAAGGCAAAAAATAACGAAACGGCCAATAAAATTAAGCAACTTCAGGGAAGTTGATTACTAGATCATGACAACAGAAACTGTTACCACCTGTGATGACCAAACCTAAGTTGTACCAAAATGATTTGGGGGTCAACCTAAGTATACAGAGATATGATTATATTTTCATGCTGGTAACGTTGTCTTTTTTGTCGTAAAGGGAAAATTGACCCATTACCGACACCGCGTCGCTGAATTCATACGATGCACAATGATCACAACTATTATCACTCATAGTATGAGGCAATTATGTGAGAACAAATTTACTCGAGAGGTTATGTGTATTCGCTTTCATTTTTGGCAGAACATTTTAAAAACAGGTAGAATAAATGTTCTTTACAGTAATGGAACCCTGTAAGGTTGGTGGAAACGTGGCTGCTTAATGCATGTAAGTTTTTAAGAAGTAATCTGAAGAGGCTGAAAAATGGGAAAGCAGCTGGGGTTGAGGTGTATGCAGAGATGCTTAAGTGTAGTGGAGAGAGTGGAATGAAGTGATTGTTGGAGATATGTAAGATGGCATGGATGAGTGAAACTTTGCCAGCAGAGTGGAAAAAGGCTGTGATTGTAGACTACCCCTGTACAAAAATTAAGGTGAGCGAAGTGAGTGCAAGAATTATCGTGGCGTTAGTTTATTGAGTATGGTAGCGCAGGTATACGGAAGAATTAAATACGCCTTCGTCATTATTTGTGTTTTTTAGGCGAGCTGTTGTTGTTATCTTTGTTAAAGCGCTTTACTACGATGACGTCTTTTATATATTACTCCTTGATAGAATGTTTAGATAGATAAAGATAGATACAGACTTACTATCTTCAATAGATTTTATTCTCAGTAAGATGGAGTTTTGAGACTATACCGGTTAGATGTAGCTTTCTTCGAAAGTTTTCCTAGCCCAACAATGGCCATGAAGTAATACATTTGCATGCTTTGCAGGTCGGCATGGGGGACCATTTTTTGCTTTGAAATTTCAAAAATCGATTTCTTTTTCGTACAGATGTGAAGAGAATTACCAGTCTAAGCTAACGAAATAGTTGCTAGCAAAACTGACACATTTTCTGAAGTCAATATTTCGATCAAAATTGGGTATTTCCTATTGGGCTCCTCAGTGAACTTTTGGGCATGTGTTGAATAATGTATTTTTGTTGATGATCTAATGGACTAGAGCTTTTAGCTCTGGGAATCTAGAATGCGCGCCTAAGTATGGAATTAACCTTAATCCTTACAACATCCAGATAATGCACTGGTGCACTATACTTTTCGGACAGTTTCTCACACTGTATTTATCCGTAAGAAAGGGCTCATTCAAAACGTCTGTGTGGAATGGCGGGTTCTATCAAGGTATGAGACTTTTGCGTCAGATGTCGGATTTCAGCCTCACTGTGCCGATGCCCTAGGGTAACATAATGCGTCACGTTATTTATAACTACCTGAAATATATAACAGAGGAAATGATGGTAGTTTGTCCATTATCATTGCAATTGCTGGCTGTGGGTGTGCGTAGCGTAAAGTATATGAGAAGTCAACGGTCATTATCATAATTAGTACAGCACTTTAATGAGGCAATAACCGTTCCCTACATTAAATGACCTGTACAGGCTGCAGAATTTCGCCATTAACCCTACAAACCAAGCCAACCGGGAAAACCATTATCTTACGCCTATGTGTCCACTTCCCTTAAATGCTGTTGGAGAATCAGGCAATGTCACTGATTATATGAGACAACTAGTGTAACCCAGATGTTATTTTTGGAATTGTGTTTTTTATATATTTGTGCCTATCAGCAGGTATTTTAATAAATACACACACACAAACACAGACACACACACACACACACACAAACATATATATATATATATATATATATATATATATATATATATATATATATATATATATATATATATATAGCTGAGGCTGCTGTTGTAGCAGATAACTATAGTGAAATTCATAAGCATGAACGTAAGCCTCAGTTATTTGTTAAGGGTAGGAGAGTGAACCAACCAGTTTTTGTGAACCCTTCTTCTGGTAAAGGCAAGTTAACGTCAAGTGACACTAGTGGGAACACTGGAACCCCATAGCATGTTAGTTCAACGAAAGTAAGTGAGGACAGTGTTGCCAGAGGGTCAAGAAAAAGTGTCAGATTTTGCCAGTATTGCCAGAAAACGGAGCACTTGGAGGATTGGTGTTGGAAAAAACGAGAGAAGAGTTCTAACGTAAAACCAATTACTCTGATAAACTCTGGGGGATCTTTTGACACCAACAGAGAGCAGCCACCCACAGATATTGTTAGCGGTAGTCAGACACAACCCCAGCAGGTGCATACTGTTGATAAGGCCAGAGTGGACCTGTCAGTGGTGGATAGACAGACTCCTGTAGAGCCATTGTTAGACACTAGTAAGATTGGGGCAGTGCAGCCGTCAGGTTCAGGTGAGAGTGGTGATAAGACTCCGTCAGAGTGTCCTCCCCCAAGCAGTACTCAAAGTGACTCCTTCCCAGGTCATTTATTTGCTAACTTTATTTCTAAGGGGTTAGTTTCAGTTGATGGAAAAAGTGGTAAGGAAGTCACTATACTTAGAGATACAGGAGCTTCACAGTCACTAATGTTGAAGGGGATTGTTGATGTAGCTGACCCTAATGAATGTGTCTTGTTGCAGGGTATAGCTGAGTTTGTATCTGTTCCCCTAGTTGAGGTGAAGCTCCAGTCGGAGTTAGTTACCGTACTGGTTCAGTGCGTGTGGGTGTTGTTGACCAGCTTCCTGTACAAGGAGTCACTTTCCTTTTGGGTAATGACCTGGCGGGAGGACAGGTGAGTGCTGTTCCCTGCGTGTCAAAAACTCCCCTGAGTGAGGATAGGACTAAAGAGTTGGAAGGTACATGTCCTAAATTGTTTCCCACATGTGCTGTAACTAGAGCTATGACGGCAAAGGCCAGCCATGAGAATGTTGACAGTAATGGCAATGGCAATGCCGATGATGATATTAGGCTTGGTGATACCTTTATTGGCTAGTTAAATGACTCAGAGGTTGATGATTTTCCCCAGACTGATGCAAGTGCAGTTATCTGATATGAAAAGATCTGATCCAGAGATTGCCACTTTAATTGACTCAGCAGTTAGGGAAAATGAATTTGAGTCTGAACTGATAGAGTGTTATTATTTAAGACCAAATAACGTGTTAATGAGAAGATGGAGACCTCCTAGTGTTGCTCATGATAACGAGTGGGAGACTGTACATCAGGTGGTGGTTCCAAGACCCTATAGGCAAAAAATTATGTCCATTGCTCATGACTCTTCTTAAGCAGGTCACTTAGGGTGAGGAAGATTCTCTCCCGCATCTGGCAGCATTTTTACTGGCCTGGAATCCGTCGAGATGTCTCCCGGTTCTGTAGGTCATGTCACACCTCTCAGCTAGTCGATAAGAGCAATAAGCCCATTCCTGCGGCTCCTTTGATTCCTCTCCCTGTGTTTGAGGCCCCATTCACTAGAGTCCTTGTGGACATTGTTGGCCCTTTGCCTAAGACCTCTTCAGGTCACCAGTACATCCTCACAATGTTAGGCCACTAGATATCCTGAAGCATTCCCTTGAGAAATATTTCAGCTAAATTGGTTGTAAAGGAGATGCTAACCTTCTTTACCCGTTTTGGTCTCCCTAAGGAAGTGCAGTCGGACCAAGGCAGTAATTTTAATTCCAAACTGTTCAGACAAACCCTTAAGGAGTTAGGAATCTCACAGATCACTTCCTCAGCATATCATCCTCAGAGTCAAGGTGCATTAGAGAGGTATCACCAAACTTTGAAGAGTATGCTCAGAAAACTATGTGTTGATGAAAAGGAATGGGACAAGTGTTTGCCTTTCCTACTTTTTGCAACCAGAGAGGCACCGAGCGAGTCCTTGGGCTACTCTCCATTTCAGTTAATCTTTGGCCTTGAAGTAAGAGGTCCTCTTAAACTCCTTAAAGAACAATGGGTCACCCAGGCGATCAAGTTCTTGTCTTGCTTCCCATTCATGGTCAGCCTCTGCAGGCAAGTTTTGTGGGCCCTTACCTAGTGGAAAAGAGGGTAGGTGAAGTAAATTATGTCATTTGAACCCCAGACCGGGAAGGAACGAAGAATGTGCCAAATAAATATGTTGAAGAAGTACCACAGGCGAGACGTGGACCCCCCTGGTGCTGCATGCGTGGTGTCGGCTGTCGAGTTTGCAGACCCCCCTAGTGCTGCATGCGTGGAGTCAGCTGTCGAGTTGGCGGAGGACGAGGGCTGCCCTTTGACTTTGGATCAGTTGGAGAGAAAACCAGGAAGCTTGGAGTACACTGACTGATAAACTCTCCCACTTGACTGCAGAGCAGTGTGCTGAGCTTGTTGCCCTTCTCAGGAAGTTCCCTGATGTCTTCCGGGACACCCCAGGACGGACGGAAGTGGCACAGCACGATGTGGACGTTGGAAATGCCAGCCCTATAAAGCAGTCCCCCTACCGGGCTAGTCCTCAGAAGCAGACCATCATTAGAGAGGAGCTGAACTACATGTTGCAGTAGGGGTTCATCGAGTCCTGTCAAAGTGAGTGGTGCTCCCTGGTCATAGTGGTTCCAAAACCCGATGGGTCACATTGCTTTTGTATTGATTACCGTAAAGTCAACTCCCTTACCAAGACTGATACTTACCCACTTCCTAGAGTAGATGATTGTGTGGACGCGATAGGCAGTGCTAAGTTTATCACAAAATTAGATTTAATGAAGGGATATTGGCAAATCTCACTCACATAAAGAGCTCAAGAAATTTCCTGTTTTGTGGTTGGTGGCAGGACTTATAAATGTAAGGTCATGCCCTATGGTATGAAGAATGCTCCTGCCACCTTCCAAAGGCTGATGAATGATCTCACCAAGGATGTTGAGAACGTTGTTACTTACATTGATGATGTTATTTTTAGCAACACCTGGGAACAACACTTGAGCCAGCTAGATGCCTTGCTTCAGAGACTGTCCTCTGCTAATTTAGTGCTTAATTTAGCTAAATGTGAATTTGTGAGGGCTCAAATGCAGTACCTAGGTTATGTGGTCGGTTTAGGCCAACTGAGACCACCTGATGTTAAAGTTCAGGCCATAGTCAATTCCCCCCAACCCAAAAATAAGAGAGAGTTGCAACGATTCTTAGATATGGTAGGGTACTACAGACGTTTTGTCCTGAACTTCTCTGATCTTGTAGCTCCCCTCACTGATTTGTTAAGAAAAGGAGTCAAGTATGAGTGGAAGCCTATTCTAAAGTCAAAGCCAACCTGTCAAGTCACCCAGTGCTTCAAGCTCCCAATTTTGATAAACCCTTTAAATTAGCTGTTGATGCCAGTGGCCGAGGGGCCAGCGCAGTTTTGCTTCAGGATAATGATGAAGGCTTTGAGATGCCTGTGTGCTATTTTAGCAAAAAGTTCAATAAGGCCCAGAGAAATTATTCAACTATTGAGAAAGAACTCCTTGCACTCATACATGCCCTTCAACACTTCTCTGTATATTTTGGTCCAGGTTCAGGTGATGTTTTAGTGTACACTGATCACCGCCCTCTGAAATTTTTGTCCCGATTTAAGGACAAAAATCTTAGATTGACCCGCTGGACCCTATTTTTGCAAGCATACTCCCTTGATGTAAGACATGTAAAAGGTGTTAGTAATGTTTTAGCAGATTACCTGTCCAGAACTTGATTGTAGTGTATCCAGAAATTTCCCCTTGGGAAATTTCTTCTCCCAGGAAGGGAGGTGTCACTGGCGTAGTTACCCCAGTAGTGAATAGGTGAAATAGAAATAGGATGATAATGAAAGGAGATAGAAGCCAGCCTCGAGAACAGTAAATCTTTTTCTTATCAGTTTTGCTGCCTCTAAGGGTAAAACCAAGCGGTCACTTTTGCCTTCTCAACTGATAACACCCCACATGTTTTTCTCACAAATTACCCAGAAAGTTCCTCTTGTCCTTGAACTGTGGGTGTGACATAATGTGGGAGGAGCAAAGTAGGGATGTTTGCCAATTAGAAGCCTAAATGGCGCTTTCGTCACGTTCTTGATGGCACGCAATTGGTTCTGTCTGAAGTGTATGAGGCCCTCATTGGTAGCAGGTGGCTCTATTGTTTCTGTATGGGCAGAGGTTATTTTTAAGACACCTTAGTGGTTAATTAGCTGAGAAAGGCAGAGTAAGTAACCTTTATAAGCTCAAGGAAAGTGTGAAGAGACAGATTTTTATCTCATTTTGTACACACATCCCTGTACACATTGTCATTTGTACACATTTGTACACATTTACCGTCACGTTAAACTTTTGTCACATTGTGTTGCTCTTTTCCCCAACACTACTCAATACGTGACTCTGATTACAAAACACACTGTTTGTGTACAATTTCCCATTTTTGGTTCACTCCTCCATTTACACTAGTGAGTGATTTATATCTGGATTTAACCTTCGAAGTTTCCACGTTTCCTCGAGCTTTGTGAGTACTTAGCTTCCACTGAGTGTTCTCTGGTTAGGTAAGAAATAACTTGTTTTATATTTGTATTCTGAGGCCTATAAGAATCCTCCCCTTTTGTAAAACGAACCCTGGTTTCTTTGGTTGTGTATGTTATAGTGTACAGTAAAGTTAATTTTCTTAAACTTTATCTTATCCCTTTTGGTGCTTAATTAAGGGTTAAGAGTGCACCGTAATATACACCCCATAACAATATATAAATATACTGTATATATATATATATATATATATATATATATATATATATATATATATATATATATATATATATATACAGTACCCTCGCGTCCAGCACGGTAATATTATCAAGCATGGGTCACGTGTTGGACCAAAAACGTGTTGGACTAACAATAGAGCTTATGGGGAAAAATGAATTATGTTAGCAACCCTAGGAAAAGTCACCCTAAATTCCTACCATATACGTATACATATATTGGTACTATTGTATTTATAATAAATGGTACTGTGCTATGAATGATAACTAACCTTTTAGGATAGCGTTGGTGGGCTTGCTGGGAATGGAAGGTGGTATCCAAGGCTGTAGGTAGTCCTACTGGGTCCCCAGAGGATGGCTGCTGGTGTCACTAGCGGGTAATGGCTGTTGCTCCTCCTCAACCTCCCTCATAAATCCTTCGAAATCACACTCAAAATCACTATCTTCGTCCACATCCATGGAAGGTCCTGCTTCTGCCTGTCCTAGCACTCTGTAAGCCTTCACTGCTGCCAGGATCTTGTCTTGGTTTTTTATTATGGTCCTCACGTTGGCTTCATTCATGTCGTAGGCCTTGGCAATGTCAACTTTCCTCTCCCCTTTCTTCTTCCTCTCGACGCTTTCTAGCTTGGTGGCCTGAGGGAGGTGCCGACGCTTATTGGGGTTCTCAGGAGGCTTCCTAGGCATCGTGAGCAGGGTAAAATGCAGTAACAAGGGCAGAAAATGCAGCAAGAAAAAAGCACCTTCCAATGCAATTATGCGACTGAGTGGCGCTGTGGCGGGAGAAATGTAAACAAAACATCACGTGACGATTTTAATTGGGCGGCATCACTATCACGTCACGATAGCGGGCGGGGAAGGCTACTTGATCAGTAGTTTTCATTGGCTATCATCATCATGGGAATGTCCAGTATGACCGTGTTGGACTGGGGGTGATCGTGCTAGAGTGAACTCTGGGGATTTCGCCCACTTCTCGGAGCTCTGTGCGTGTTATGCTAACACACTCGTGTTGCAGTAATCAAATCGTATTAAATAATACTAATTAATTGCTCTCCGTGCTGGACCCAAATCGTGCTGGACTAACGCGTGTTGGACGCGAGGGTACTGTATATATATATATATATATATATATATATATATATATATATATATATATATATATATATAACATGATCATCATGATCATCAGCCATTATGAGTCCACTGCTGAACAAAGGCCTCCCCCAGCCTTGTCCACGAATTCCTTGGCTGAGCCAATCTTTGCCACGTTTTCCCTGCAAACTTCTCTATCTCATCTCTCCACCTCCTGTCTGGCCTTTTTCTGCTACGCCTACCATCTCTTGTTGTCCAGTCAGTCAACCTCTTGCTCCATCGATTATCCCTTATTCTTGCTACATGGCCTGCCCACCTCCATTTCTGTTCTTTTATAACTTCTATAATATCTTTGACTTTAGTCTGCTCTCTCACCCAAGTTGATCTTTTCCTGTCTCTTAAAGATATTCCCAACATTGACCTATCCATTGCTCTCTGAGAACGAATTAATTTATTTTCCATCGATTTTGTCAGTTTCCAAGTCTCACAACCATACGTCATAGCTGGAATTGTACATTCGTTATATACTTTTCGTTTCATACAAACTGGCAAGCTACTTTTCATAATGTCTCTATGTTTACCAAAAGCTTTCCATCCAATTGTAATGCGTCTTTTTATTTCGCTATCATTATCTTCCGTTAATTTTAGTATTTGTCCCAGGTAATTGTACTCCTCAACTTCTTCAAGAATTTCTCCACTTATTCTTATGACGCTCTTTGGTGTTTGAGGATTAAACATTAGTTTTACTCCGGTTTATCTTTAGCCCTACTTTGAGACTTTCTCTGTTCAGGTCATTTAACATTTCTTGCAACGTCTCTGCTTTTTCTGAGATTAGGACAATGTCATCTGCAGATCTTAAATGGTTTAGCTTTTTTCCATCTATGTTTACTCCTTTGTTTTCCCAGTCTCTCTCTCTCTCTCTCTCTCTCTCTCTCTCTCTCTCTCTCTCTCTCTCTCTCTCTCTCTCTCTCTCTATATATATATATATATATATATATATATATATATATATATATATATATAATTCGGATTAATAGGGGGAACCGTATGTCGAATTATCCAAAAATCCCCTTTCGCCAAATCATATCCACGCTTACTAAAACATTTTTTTTTTTCTCAAAAGCATTGAACAGCACAGTATAGTATTGCTTTGTACTCAAAGAGTGCCCAGTACAATAAATAAAATAGTGTAAAACCTGGATAATGAAGTCTTGCAACACAGTAGTAGAGTACACTAAACTGTACCCAAGGTACTGTACAGTTCTTAATAATTACATTTATTACTACACTTATCACCACAAAAACTGTTCACGTGTACACTTATCACTGGAACCCTTCTCGGACTTGTCTCGCTTAATTCGAATTTCTATCCGAATTAAAATTATTTGTCTGGTGGTCAAAAAATGATTCGAAGTAACCGATTTCTGAATTATTCGGGTTCGAATTACAGAGGGTTTACATAATACCGTATATATATATATATATATAGAGAGAGAGAGAGAGAGAGAGAGAGAGAGAGAGAGAGAGAGAGAATGCTCTGTGGTACAGTGGTAAAGTGTGCTTTTCGTAACCGGGTGGGCCAGGGTTCGCGCCCCGCCAGGGTAATAAACTTTGGGAGTGTTCATCCGGCCATGTACTGCATTGGCGGACACAAGGGGTGCTGTGGTTGAACCAGTGTCGCTTACTGTAAAGTATGCTTGCACCCAGTCGGCTTGCGCGGGCCGATTACACTTGGTTCACAGACTACACACACATCCAAAGCCACTCCAACACTACAATTACACTTACAAGCACTTCTCACCATACATACAATCTCTACCAGACAGCTTAAGCCACTTGGTAGAGATATATTGGCTGTATCGTCCCGACTTCGGTCGGGATAGGCCGGTCCTGCAGTGGATACTCAAACGGCTGATGATGATGATGCTGATATCGAATGATCCTAACATAGTTAAGTCCTCAAATCCAAACATATACAAATCATTTTATTTTCACTGCCACCAGTCGATTAAATTTAGAGCGAGCACTTTATTATTAACGATGGTACTGAAACCAGTATCGAACTTCAACACTTCTTAGCCTCTAACCTAAGCAGAAAGAAAGCGGCTTAGGAAGCAAGAATTAAATAATGTATCACCAAATTCAAAAGGTTAAATAAAATGTGTACCAAAGAAACTGAGGTACCATGAAGATAACGACTGAGTGATTGATAGGTAGCTGTATTTCCAATGTTGTCAGGTGAGCAGGGAAGCCCATAAATATCGCTCCACTAGACTCATCTGACAGTATTTGCAGGGACGGTTCAGCCTGCTCGAGAGCTCGTCGGTGTGGTAGATGGAGTTGTAAATGAATAAATGATGCAGCTTAAACAACTGATAGCGCTGACTGGGCCGTCCTCACAGCAAAGGCGAAAAACTTTCCACGGACTGGAAAAGAAGTGTTAAGTATGATCTACCAGTATTACATTGACCTGGGGAATCGATGTGTAATACTAGTGTGCCAAACAGAATGAATTTTCTTTGGTGATGAAGGAGTAAATTCCAAAATTTTTATTGTGTGATATGTATTTCCATCATCATAATATGTATCCTTGAATTCTATCACTCATTAGATTCTTTAAATCCCTTGAATTTTATCTATGTCCAGACGACATCATTTAGCATCGCAGAGTTTGTTCCTGCTAAAGCAGTCACGTATTGCTTTCGTTAATCCCATTCCTAGTAGAGGCCCTATATATCTGGATTACAGTCTCTCTCTCTTACACTTTTCATATCTGTTTAAGGTATTTTCTCAACGATATTACTCTGCAGAATTTTGGAGACTCACTAATAGAGAAGAAATTAATGAATACTGTATCTAACCGCTCCGGCTTGAAAGTCTCTCCCATACTGATTAAATTATAAGGAAAGTCCTCGAGTTGAGGAAGGCAATGTTTCAGACCTATCTTCCTCTTTCTTAACATTTCTATCAACCCTTTTTCTTCTGGGGTTAAAGGAGAGCCTTATGAGAACTTATAACATTCTCCATATTAAAAAAAAAAAAAAATAGCTACAATAACGAAACTTTAAAGTTACCATTTTCGGTTGAGGATTTTTTTTTTTCTTTCTTAAAATCAGATGATTCACATTAAGCTTAAGGGAAACCTCCCCTAGTGAAATGTTTACGAAAGGTATTGATGAATTCTTATGGTGTAATGATGCATGTTTTACTGTATTCCATTTTCTTTTTACTTCTACTTGCCTAAATTATCATCACTTCGTTATGAATGCTGAGTTGTATTTATCGATTAACATTGGAGCTGATGCTAGTCACGAAGAATTGCTATGGAAAGGATGTAGAACCGTAATATTGTATTTTTCTGCCACTGAGCTGCGTGAAATTAACTGCAGAAAGACGCAGATCTGGGTCAAGTTCTCGTTGTATTATGTTTGTGGAAAGCCTCTAACAATAAAAACGTTAAAAGTGAACACACTCTTGAGTAAATTTAATTTGGCCTTGCTCTTGATACAAAGTTAGGCTAAGTAATTTGCCAGATAGGATTAAACTCAAACAGACTCTGAATAAAAATAATTCTCTTTAACTGCCCATAAATACTGCAATGTTGGCTTTACTCTCTGTCTGTTTGTCTGACTGTCTGTCTGTCTGTCTGTCTGTCTCTCTCTCTCTCTCTCTCTCTCTCTCTCTCTCTCAAATTCCTATAAAAGCCCCATACACTCTCTCTCTCTCTCTCTCTCTCTCTCTCTCTCTCTCTCTCTCTCAAATTCCTATAAAAGCCCCATACTCTCTCTCTCTCTCTCTCTCTCTCTCTCTCTCTCTCTCAAATTCCTATAAAAGCCCCATACTCTCTCTCTCTCTTTCTCTCTCTCTCTCTCTCTCAAATTCCTATAAAAGCCCCATAAAGGGTAAAAACAAAGCTTTTATTTTACTCCCCCCTCCCCATTCCGTGATAATAGCATATGAAATTGCTCTTCCCAACAGATACCAGCTCTATTATATAATATTGCACGACATAAAGACACAATCACACCAACTCCGCTCTGTTCCCACGCTCTCCCTTCCTCTTCCTCCCTCTTCGGTTCCCCTCCTTTCCCTATTTGTTTTCTTTCTTCTCTACCCATGTTTCCTCTATCTCCTTCCGCTATTCATCTCTATCTCTCTTTCCCCCTTCCGTCTCCTTCTCACTCCTACTTCCCCATGTTTCCTCCCTTCATTCTCCCTCCCCCCTCTCTCACTCTCTCTCTCTCTCTCTCTCTCTCTCTCTCTCCCTTCCGTCTCCCCTCCTACTTCCTCTCCCTTTCCACCCTTCCCCCTCCCCTCACACTTTTGCTGTCTTTCCCATCCTTTTTCCAGGTAGCAACTGGAAGACTTCTGTTTCCATTCTCAAACCGAACAAACTTTTAGACAGATTTTTTTTTCTCTTAGATCCCTGTTCGCTCTGCAATACAACTGGAAACCTGGATGTAATCGACAGCCAGGGGTCTTATCACAAAGGAAGTGTGGGTTCAATTGGGTTCAGACGACTGAGGTCATTCTGTGTTAAGGTCTCTTATATCCATTCCGGCTCAGATAAGATGCGAATGAATGTGTTTGAATGGATGAGTAAATGGGGAGTGTGTCGTCCTGTCTCGGCTACCTCCCTTTCCTTGGGGGAAGCAGCCTAGGTATATAGATAGATAGAAAAAATACTTGTAAGATAATAATACGAGTCTTCATTATTTCCATAGCATTTCTTTTTGACTAACACCAGCTTCTGTTATTAATTTCTGTTTCAATTCAACATGGGGATACAGCACTTTTACTAGTAAAAGTGAGCAGAGTATACTTAGATGCATTCTAATTCATCCAAGTTGTTTCGGATCTGTAACTCACTTCATATCTATTTCTGCCTCGTCAGGTCATTTTAGGTCAGTTTAGGGCAAGTATAACATGTGAGTTCGAATTAGGAGTTAGAACTTACACATCCAGTCTGCCTAAGACAGTTTGGTTTTAAGACCTTTGACAGCCAATCAGGTCCAGTCGAGGTCTTTACATCCACTTGAACCTATCTATCTGTCTATCTATTGCCAGACGCCTCAATCCCGTAAGGGGTGGCCACAAACAAATCACCTCCATGTCGCCCTGTCCCCCGTCAATTCACTGCCTTGCTTCCAATTCACACACCCCTCTCTCATATACCTCTCCACTCCATCCCTCCATCTCATCCTTGGCCTCCCCCTCCACCTCAATCACGTACAGTCTCCTCGTCAGTCACTCGCTCTCCATCCTCTCCACATGTCCAAACTACCTCAGTGTGTTTCTCCTAACGCTTCCTATCACATCCACATCACACCACAAAGCTCCCTCACTTCCTCATTTGTCAGTCCGAAATTCATGTGACTCCACATGCTCCTCTGAAATTACTCGTTTCCACTGCTCTCACTCTTGACTTCGATTCCTCCAACAAGGTCCAAGCTTCACTTCCATACGTTAGAGATGGTATCACAATACTGTTATGTAGTAGCTCTTTTACTTCCATGCTCACTTCCTTCTTTCTTATCACTGTTTTCAAGCAACCAGCAACCTTCCTTCCCTGTTGCACCCTTTCAAGCACTTAACTCTCTAAACTTCCATCCTTACTCATCACACTACCCAAGTACTTAAATGCACTCACATTTTCCATTTCCTCCTCATCCAACCTCACTGTACATTCACTGACTTCATTTCTCTCGAGGACCATAACTTTACTCTTCCCTACATTCACCTTTAGAATCCATTTCTTACACACTCTCCAAGACTCATTCACCAAGCCTCGCAACTCCCCTTCGTCTTCACTTAATAACAACACTCATCTGCAAATAACAGTACAGGGAGTTTCCAAACACTGCCCTCTTTCACTAGGGCTGCTCCAACATCCACTGCCTTACCTTGTATCTCTTTTATAACCCCATCCATACACAGATTGAATAACCATGGAGACATGATACATCTTTGATTCAATCCAACCTTCAAATAGAATAATTCATCCAGTTCACTATGCACACGCACTGCAACCTTATCACCCTCATACATACTGTACACTTCACGGCCTTCAACAACTTCCCACCTACTCCATATATTCTTAATACTTTCCACAATCCTTGCCTATCTACCCTGTCATATGCTTGCTTCAAATCCATGAAGGCTGCATACAACTTTTTTCCCTTCTCTACAAACTTCTCCATTAAAGATCTAACAATGAATATCTGATCTAAACAACCTCTTCCATTCCTAAAACCTCCCTGTTCTTCTCCAACTAATTCCTCCGTTATTTCCCTAACTTTGTCAATAAGTATCCTACCATATACTTTTCCTATTACACTAAGACAAATTCTCCTACGATTACCACACACTTCTTTTTCCCCTTTTTCTTTGCACAGGGGAATAATTATACCTGACTTCCAGTCCTCTGGGACTCGACCTTCCTCCCAGGCCAATCTGCACATCTTCCACACCCATTCTACTACTATCTCTTCCCTCTGCTTCGGCATTTCACCACACACTCCATCAATTCCTTGGGCTTTCCCCATTTTAACTTTCTTCATTGCTTCCACAACTTCCATCCTTCCGGACCTCATAAGATTAATTCAGGGTGATTTAGATCAGCTCCTGCCATTTGGCCACTCTCAGACCTAAGTACATAAATTCAAGACTGTCTCAGTATTAACTTCCTTCAGGTCATTTCAGATCCATCAGATCAACTGGATTCGTTCAGTACGATGACGTTTTTTTATTTTATTCTTGCTGCCACCAGATGCTTTTCTAAACTTAGGCAAGATTTTTCGCTTTGAAGGAGAGGTACAGAACTTTCACCACCCTCTTTATTACTACTGTAGAGGCCTACCCTGAGTTCAATCGTCCGGTGATGGTGGTAAGAATATAATAAGACGTAATCGTACAGAAGGAGATAAGTTAGTATATATCAGTCTACAATTATATCTACACTACATATCTACGAACACGTAGCCTAAAAATCTTCCCCATCAGAGGACTCGTTTTTCAGGTGAGGTACCACATTTTTTATCTCTCTTGGCCTGCCCCATCTCTTTTGGTTCATGAGATCGATTCAGGTTACTACTTCGGTGTTGGGAAAGGACGGGCGCTGGAGAGGAATCCAATCATATGGTTGCACCGATGTAATCACGAGACACAACTGCCTGCTTATACAAACGTCCCTCAACTACTTCTTCGTCCTCCAAAAGGAAGATTGTGAACTGAAATAGGAGGACATCTCAAGTCTGCAGTCCACCTGAGGCTACAGCAGCGACAACAAATACTACATAAGCTACAGTACCGGAACATGTGTGCGAAGGAATGTGACATAAATCAAGCATCCGGATGCGATGATTTCCGGGATTCAGAGTCACTTTTCAGGAATGGATGGGGTGCACGTGGAAGCGAGTGGTGGTGATGGCTATCAAAATGAATGGGGTGGACCTGGAAACAAGTCAGTGGGAACTTTCATGGATGGGTGGGGTGGACGGGGAAACACGTGGATGTAAAGTTTCAGAAATTGGTAGGGTGGACGGAAACAAGTGCGTGGGTTGGGCTTCTGACAGTGATGGGTGGCAGGCCATGACGGAAGTTGTTGTACCGTTGTGGATAGCAGCAACCACTCACGACCTTCATATACCATGTGTTTCATAATGTAAACACAAAGTCTTACACGTAATGGAGATGGTTCCTGACCATTTCAGTTCCAAAGATCTCCACTAAGCCGAATTAGAGCGTCCGGCGGTGAAATACGAATAGAAGAAAAAATGTGGTGTTAGTGTGGAATGGGCTAGACGCTCATATGAGTTATTAAACATAACGACCATAACGAGTTCGTCTATGAGGAGTGGGGAACTACACATTGTATTGTATCTTCCCTCCTACAGTTAATTTTTAAAACAGTTTGGAGCATTGATGTCATAATAATAAAAGAGGATAACTGTCTTGAACTGTCTTGACACCCGTTGGAATACTCCCTTCATTAACATATATTTTTTTACTGTGAATAAACGCGTACTGGGGTAACAGTGCGATTATAATCAGTTCAGGTAAAGTAGTTCCAACTGGAGGGTTTGGATGCATGTTTCGTTAAAATTTCAATGTCTACAAGCCTTCCTGATTTGCAAAAATCGTCTCTTGAAGCAAGAATAAAGTATGGGAGATGTCCTCGAACTGAAACAGATTGAATCTGACAGTCAGTGTGGCTCATATATGGGAGCTTGGCATAAAGACAGAAGCACAGGAATGTACAAATAAAGGCATCGTGCCTGACATCAATATATTCTAATTTACTACAGTACGGATATAGGATATTTGTGTGTGTGTGTGTGTGTGTGTGTGTGTGTGTGTGTGTGTGTGTGTGTGTGTGTGTGTGTGTGGTGAGGAAGTGTGAGGTCTGAGGTATGAGAGTGTAAGAGTGTATGAGGTGAGGCAGCATGAATTGTACCCGTGTGAGTGTGCGTAAGATGTGGCAGTGTGTGTGAGATGTGGCAGCGTAAGAGTGTACTTGGGTTGGAAGTGTGGGAGTGAAAGAGCTTTGACAGTGTGAAATCTAGCAGTGTGAGGTGTGACTGTGAACTGTGGTTGTGTGAAATTTCAGGTGTGGCAGTGTATCTGTCCACATTTACGTATGCTTATTTGCCTACCTCGATATAACCACAAGCCAGTAGTCACATTCACACGGTGCTTGATTAAAGGGATAGTGTTCATTGGGTGTTTTTTTTTTTTTCACTATTTTCTATCACCATCGAACAGTGTTTTGCATGACACTTTGTTCGGTGTGCTTTTAAACACACACACACACACACACACACACACACACACACACACACACACACACAGTCTTAGTCCTCAGGAGATAGGAATTCTAATGCCTAATGCTTCAGTACACAGCTTTTACATTCTCTCTCTCTCTCTCTCTCTCTCTCTCTCTCTCTCTCTCTCTCTCTCCTATATATCGAATTGTAACAGGTTCACACATACATACAAATTCCCCGAAACAAACAAGCAAAAGACCAGTCAGTGGAATACACCAACATCTCCAAGACCAAAAATAGCGCACCAGGCCAAGTCCAACATCAGAACAATGTTGATATTGTTTTTTGACAACTAGGGAGATGTACATATTGAGTCTGTTCCCCGTGGACACACTGTGAACCTGAAGTGTTTCCACGAATATGAAATGAGCTGGGACAAGTGTGTAGCGTCTCAATGGGAGTAGTTTGGAGGGAACATAAATGGATTTCCTGCAAGTTTTGTGATGAAGATTTTTTTTTTATACCCAGAATTTTGGGGTCGTCTCATATATATATATATATAAATATATATATATATATATATATATATATATATATATGTATATATATATATATATATATATATATATATATATATATATATATATATATATATATATATATATATGGCCTATGTTTGTGTATGTATGTGTGTAAGTATAGGTATGTGTATGTTTGAATGTATGCATGTGTGTATATGTGTGCATGAATTGATGCATAAATTTTATTTAGATATACACTTGCACGAATTACTGAAGCATTTTAACATAAATATGAAGAGAAAACATGGATAAAAGTGCTGGGATTAATTTGACTCCAGTCATGCTGAAACTTATTATATACATTGTGTATCCGTCAAATATAGAAGAAAACTTGACACATTGCAAGATAATGATCCATGGAATAATATTAAAAGTCCCAGAAAAAAAAAGTCTACTTGAAAGAAGAAGCAAAATCATCTGAAAGAGACGCCGAGGGGTTGTATTAACCCTGCCATGAATCTAAGAGTAATTATGCCAAAGTTACCATATGTGTAAGTTGTACATCATGTGTGCTATCACCCCACTCTAAGTTAGGATGACTGATGTAAATGACGCCAATAATAAACATGGATCCCAATAACATAGTAAGATCTGCATGACAAAGAAGAGACTTAAGATGACTGAAGGTAAAATAGAAATCATCATTACTGCAGGAAATGGATAGGATGGTGACACTGATAATGAAGATAGGCGAGTCACTACTTCATCCAGCCAGTTCTGTCCGAAATTTAAGTGAATATTTCAGTGAATGTCAAAATAATCAGGAACCTCTGTTCTGTGAGACAGTTTGTCAAGAGACACTGTCTGTTATCATTTGTCGACACGGTGGTCTTGCCTCATGTTCATTGTTGTAATTCGTTTTGGACTGATCTTCCACGTAATCTACTGAAGAAGGTTCAGTCAGTGTTGAACATAGCAACAAAGCTTATCTGTGGTTTCCCTCAAGATTCTCCAACTACTTCATTTCTGCCTGAGTTACACTGGTTGCCAAAAGACTACAATTAAATAGAGGCTGTGACCTACCACTTCTGAGGTTCTTATGTTTGGTAAACTGAATTATCATGCTGAATTGTTAAAGCTTTCGTTGACATGCCCAGCTGTGATGTTATGAAGTGAAGATGATTTCATATGCACCGATGAGTCTGCATTTGTTTATCATTCATCATTCTCTGATCGGTCATTTTTCAGTACATCCCTTGGGTTATGCACTACATTCCGATTGTCCAAAAGGCAATCGACTTGGCTGAATTTTTAAGGGTAGTTCGAAGTCATTCTTCTTCTTTATTTATTTTTATTTTTTTCAATTAACCGTGATGGTGAGAGCTGTTGTGACGATAACAGACTTTAGTTACTGTCTCTTCTACTAATGAAGTTTGTAGCGTTCGAAGCGATGTCACAGTTCTTGTAACTGAAGTGTAAATGTTTCTCTAGAGCTGCTGAAATACTCTTCCCCCTCCCCTCCTCTTTGTTCTTGTTTTCGTGCCCATCCTATTGCATTACACCTTCCATTTCTCCCTCTCTCTTTCTCTCACTTTGTTTCCTTTTTCTCCACCTCTCCTCCTTTATTCTATTTCCCCTTTTCTCTTTACCACCATCTTCCTTTGGATATCCCTTCTCTCTCTCTCTCTCTCTCTCTCTCTCTCTCTCCAGCTTTTCATTTCCTTTCACAGTGGCCGCAAGCAATCATCCCCCTAACGTCATTTTTTCTCTCCCACACTATCCCATTCCCTTTCCATTCCTGCCTTTACCTCCCGTTTTCTGTTTCCTTCCGTGTCTGCCTCATCCCTTTTTCCTTTATGTCCATTTTCTCTTCTATTCACTCCCTCTCCCACGGTTACAGTCCCTATATCCTCTCCCTCCCTCCCCTCTCACGAGCTTCCTTTCCTCTTTCTTTCATTCTCATTCTTTCTTTCCCTCCTTTTCTCCAGATATTGTCATTTTGTTGCCGTATCGCCAGGGAAGCGTCTCTCTCGCTTCCTGAACCTTCTGCTCTCATTCCTTCTGTCTCCTCACTCATCTCACCTTCCTCTTCCATCCCTGCTTGCTTCCTTCATCAGCCTCTGTCTACCTCTTCCTTTAACTCTCCACAGTTTTTCTTCCATTTTTCCGCTCCTTCCTCTTTCCTTCCTTCCTCTTCTTCCTCCCTCTTTTGACATGTTTCCTTACACTTTCTTCCTCCCTCCTTCTCTTTCTATCTTTATCATCTTCCCGTCCTTTCTCCCTATTTATTTAGCTTTCATTTTCTTCCCTCCTTCCCCATCTAAACACACTCTCTCTCTCTCTCTCTCTCTCTCTCTCTCTCTCTCATGTCACCCTTTCTGTCTGTCTCCCCTCTTACTCTCTCCATCTGTCTTCCCTCTCCTGCACTTTGTCTTCCATTTCTCCTTCTTTATCGGTCTTCCCTTTCACACTCTATATTTTCTCTTACCGTTTCTATTTATGTTCTCTCTCTCACCCTTTCTGTCTATTTTCCTGCTTACCCTCCCTATCTATCGTTCTTACCGCTTACCTTGTCTCTCATCCTCTCTGTCTACCCTCTCCATCTTCCTGATTCTTCTGTCCCTCCGTCTCCGTCCCTTCTCTCTTACCACTACTTAATCTCCATCTGACACCCATATAAACCAATCTATCCTCTGGTACACTCTTTTCAGTCCCACCGACATCATTCCTCACTCACCATCCGTTTCTCACAACTGTTCAATTTGTTAGTGTGAGAGAGGGGGTGAGGGGAGTGAATGGAGAGAGAGTGAGAGAGGGGACCACAAAAGAGACGAGAAGGGAAGGGATGAGGAGTGGGTGTACGTCGTGGTGTGTGTGTGTGTGTGTGTGTGTGTGTGTGTGTGTGTGTGTGAGAGAGAGAGAGAGAGAGATATATATATATATATATATATATATATATATATATATATATATATATATATATATATATATATATATATATATATATATATATATATATATATATATATATATATATATATATATATATATATATATATATATATATATATATATATATATATATATATATGTGTGTGTGTGTGTGTGTGTGTGTGTGTTCCACTCATGATTTCGCTATCTTCCATCCACTCTCCATTCATATAACTCAACAGTACCCTATTCTCTTTTCCCTTATATTCCCTTCATTCCACTACATTCTGCCCACTTTAGCCTTGTCTAATTTTTCCTACTTTTCGTCTTGAATGCCTAGCTGTAAGAAGAGATAAAGTTTAGAATATAAATGCAGTAACTGAGAAGTGTTCTGAAATGGATGCACTCCCATGATATAGCTTTATTCTGTCAAAATAATGGTATTAACATAAATTGCCATGAATAGGATATACAGCTGAAATATTGTCTTATGCAGCCATTGTTGTACTGCAAACTTGCCTCTATTCTGTGTAAAATATTCAGACACTACATGCGCACTTCTTCATTCCCTAATTCATGGAAAGAAGCCTCCTGTTTCAAAGAAAAGAAGTTCCTCTGACCTCTCTGATTACAGAACAAAACCTATCACTTCTTGTCTTGGTAAAGTATTTGAAATTGCAATTAATAAGTACATAGTTAAACACCTTGAATTCAACAACTTAATTAGCGATAGACAATACGGTTTTCATCACGAAAGATCCACCATTGATATACTCAGTCTAGTGACACATACCATCCATCAATCAGCTGACCAACATGGAGAAACTCATGCAGTAGCTCTTGATATTTCTTAAGCTTTCGACAAAGTATGGCACCGTTCCCTGCTGCCCAAACTCCCTTGCTATGGACTAACCTCTTTTGTTCCTCTGGTTTCCTCATGTCTCAGGAACAGAAAAATAAGAGTAAAAGTAGATGATGGATATTCCAATTTCCACTCAATTAATGCAGGTATGCCACAAGGATCAGTTTTGGCGCCGACCCTATTCCTAGGTCATATTAATGATCTCAGATTTTTTGCCCATAATCCCATCCATTCATATGCAGATGACTCAACACTTTGCAGTTCATTCACACTCAAACACCCATTCACAAAGTTTAGTATCTCTAACTCTCAACTTAATGCAGCCCTCTCCATAAATCAAGAATTATCTAAGACCACTGAATGGGGACAAAAATAACCTTGTCTCATTTGATGCTAGTAAAACCAAATATTTACAGTTTACTAATAGACAGATATTGCCAGATTCATACATTAACTTCAGTGATACTAATATAACCATCTCCAAAAGTATTGAAATTCTCAGTGTTTCACTTAAGAATGCCCTCAGCTGGACCTCTCATGTCAGATCACTTGCTAAAACCGCCTCTAAGAAACTCGGATAAATGTACAGAGGTCGTAACTTCTTCACTAACTAGCAGTTAGCTATAATTTATAAGAGCCATGTTGCTGTTCAGCTAGGATATTGCTCACGCTTGTGGAATGGATGTGGAGAGGTTGCACTAAAACAACCAGACAAAATTCAGGACAATGCTGTTGGCATTATTAATAACCCTGCTATTACAATCAGACTATCTCCCATATAAGTAAGAAGGAATGTTGCCTCCCTTGCATTATTTTACAGATATTTTTATGGCATATGATCAGACGAAGTTGCGTCCATTGTGCCACCTCTCCATGCCTTCCCTCGTGCTACACGGGCATCTGGTAGCGCTCATGACTGGAATGTCAAACAGCCATCTTGCAGAACTTCTGCCTATCAGAATTCGTTTATTCCCCGAATTACATCTCTCTGGATCTCGCTTTCTCGGAGTTGGTTTCTACCAAACATTAACCCACGGTTGTTCAAGTCCAACTTTTACAGATTTTTTATTAATGGAGGACGCCAGGAATCTGGTGCATGGATTATTCTTTTATTTACTTGTTTTTCCATCCGCTTTTCTCTTATTTTGAAAAAATATATATGCTACAGGAGGACAAAATCTCCTTCAAAGTGAGATGGACAAAATTCAACTTCCTCCACATGCTATCTTGGCTTCCTCGTCACCTTTCGTATGTTCTCTCCTTTCACACCGTCATGTCAAGTTTCTGACATCTCCTGTACTTTACTCTTCTCTGTTTCAATATGTTTTTTTACAAGATGTTAAACAAGACGTCGACCTTTAATGATGTGAGGCCCATCACAAGTCTGGGAAAGGAACAGTTTGAAGAACTGAATTTCTTTAACTCAGTCTTCGGTTCTTTTCCACACGACCTACTGATGTGTCATAAAAAAACGTCCGTCAGTACCATTACACCAGTCCTGAATGAGACAGGCCTAGCATGTGTTCAGCACTGGACTTTGGGTGTTAGCGACATATAATGTGCTGTACATAGACTGGTGGGTTTCAGGGAACGGGCTGTCGAACCTGTGCCCATAGTCAGATTTATGATTAATCGAAAATCTTAATTTTAATCGTATGAATTGATGACCGAAGGACCCCGACTGAACAAAGAATAGTTTGAGGACTATGACCATGTTAAAATAATCTTCGCAAGTGGTCATTATCTGCAAGAACAAAATATATAATTAAGTTTCGGTAACCGTAAATGAAGTCCTAATAGAGTATGTTTGAATATAGAAGGGAATATGTAAGTGACCGTTGTGAAATGCAGATGTATGAGCTATCTGATGCAAGCATGAGGAATAATCGGCCTCAGAGAACTGGCTGTTGTACACACACACACACACACACACACACACACACACACACACACACACACACACACACACACACACACACACACACACACACACACACTGCTCACAATATCTATTGCATTTCTTTTTAGGATTTTTCTTTTCTAACGCAATTATTCGTGCTTACATCGCCTGTCCCAGTCCTTTTCTAAGGATTCTTTCTTTGTTGCATACGTGTCTTACCGCTGATCCTTTGCCTCACGTGATGGGGATGTTGAATATCTCTTCCTAATTAGCTCTCTCGTGGTCACATCTGTCTAGAATTTTACCACAGCTAACGCCTTACGATTTTGGTCAACTGGGAATGTTAATATTATCATCTTCATTCCTCTCGTGTTCTGGATAAATTTAGTGCTGAACTCAGTTGAACATAACGCCAAACGATTTTAGTTTACGAAGTAAGCACAGAAGCCGTAAAATTATTATAAAGTCGCCGTTAACCATCTCCAAGTCAGAATAACTCTAGTATTCTGTTCGTGCCAACATTACATGATATTAAGTGAAATTGTGGATAGGAGCCTCAGTGTTAATGCAGTCTCTGTTAACTCTCTCATGGCCTGGGCAGTTCTAGTATTCTACTCTAACTAATGTTAGGTGATATTATGCAGCTGAGAGTTAGTCCCAGTGCCAGAGAGACAGTACAGACATCAATAATTCTCTTTTACTCGACACAACTATAGGATCTCGATTCAGCTAAAGCCAGATGATTTTATTCAGCTGAAAATGAATATGGAAACCAAAGAGTTTTATTTTTTCCCCTCTCAATATTTTTCTTATTTAGTTATCTCTTCTATTAATTATAGACTGGTAACTTATCCTTTCTCTCTTACTGCTCTTTCCTTTCCTGTCACGTTTCCTATTATTCATCGTTACCCCTTCAATACGAGTACACTTTTTTTTTCATTGTTAACTTCCTTCGTTCTGACGATTTTACTCAGCTTAGGAGAAACTTCTCAAACTGAAAGTGTTGGATATTACCTTCATTAACCCCTTCCTATGTGCGAGACTTCGAGCATAACTATCGAAAGACAGCAAGAATTTAGTATTTAGCGTCCTATTTCCCATCTCATTGTGTTTTTCAACCTATATCAATTTATTCATTGTTTTCCTTTTCTTGTGGGGCAATGAATATGAAGAAGAAAAACTAAAATCTGTGTATCTATCTGTCTATTGTCAGACACAATAATCTCGTAAGGGGTGGCCATTTGACTTTGAGTTGTTTTACGGGGAGGGGCACTAACCAGGGTGACCAGATTTAGCATAATTATGCTAATTTTAGCATATTTTTCCAGAAAATTGTGTTTAGCATAAAATTTAGCATATTATCAAATCAAGCATATTTTTAGCATAATTTAATGAGCTTAGGACAATTTTTACTGAGGAGAGAGAGTGAAAATTGTGAAAAGTTTGAACCAGATAAAATCATGCTTCAGAAATTTAGTTCCAAAATGTATGAAAAATAGGAACCCACAACTTTCAAACTCAATTCACTCATTAATTTGCATTTATTTTCTACAGGTAGTGTTGAAAATGTAGGCCTACTGTATTAGGAAGAGTGTCAACCTATTTTGCACAAAATGTATGAAAAATAGGAACCCACAACTTTGAAACTCAATTCACGCATTAATACATTAATTTGCATTTATTTTCTACAGGTAGTGTTGAAAATGTACTATATTAGGAAGAGTTTCAACCTATGTTGCACAAATATTTGTCAAATAAACTTTCAGAACCTGAGTAATTATTTATTTTAATGTTCTTCTTTACAAGAATTGTTCATAATTATAAGAGTGCATACTGTATACAGTTAAAAACTTAGAAATAGTACTATATTAATCACAAAATATAAGAGAAACCGAAAGTATTAAGAGCAACAAAAGATTTAGCATTATATTTGCCAATCTAGCATAATTTCAGCTGCTGTCTAGCATATTCCCGTTAGAGAAATCTGGTCACCCTGGCACTAACCCTCCACCAATTCACTTGTTGACACGTAGGGAGCGCGTATGGTTTGGTTATATGGTTACCACCCAGCACTGTAAATGGTTTCTTGGCTTACAGGAAATCATTTGGCTTGTCACGCAATGTAAAACCACCTGTAAAGGAAAGAAAAGCAAAAAGAAATGACAGGAAAAATGGGAGAAATAGGAAGACAGGAGGGCAGGCACAGAAAAAGAATGATAAAGGCTAAGGAAGAAGTAGGCAGCACTACATCAAGTGAGTGGATGATGGTCGCCACCACCTACCACAAAACTAAATAATTATATTAACCCGCCCCGTCCCGACCACTTTTTCACCACTGGTACCCCCCAATCCCAACCATTTTTGGACCCAAATTTTTTTTACTAAAACTTTCGCTTTTGGTCAGAAACAATGGTCAATCACGAAGAAAGTGTTCACCGGGGTCCATAAGTTGCCTAAACAGGTATACCTTCGTCACACCTGGTACCGTGTTCTCTGTAGGTGGTCTGAGGCTCTCACGTTTTCTATGGTATTATAAGTCTGGGAAACCAATGAAAGTAAGTAGATATGTATTTATTACAAACATAAAAACATATGATACAAGAGTAAATTGGATTTTATACAAGAATCGAGCTGAAATAAGCATTGTACCATCGTGCGAACCGAGCAAAATCGGCCAGACTGGTCACGATGAATCGCTAACATTCCTGAATCATGATACATATCATTTTTTCTACTTACATAATACATTTCCAATAACATTATACCATTTTACATTTTATTGAACTGTTTTTACTTATTCACAGGCCTTTCGATAACATTTAGCGTAATGTTAGCGCTTATTTACGTAGTGAGTGAACTCGCTGTGACTGTTGTTTCAACTCGTATTGTGTTTTCTCAACTTACAAAATACTTTCCTAATAACATTATACACTTTTCCACTTTTGAGAACTGTTTTGAGATAGTTTCAGGCCTTACATAAATATTTAGCGTAATAATAGCGCATAATAACACAGATGGTGAAGTCGCTATGACTACTATTTCAACTTACAACCTATTTTTGTACTTATATAATAATTCTCCACTAACATTGCACATGTTTCCACTTTATATAATTTATATCACATAATTTGAGACCTACTATTCTACTGAGCGTCACATTATCGCATATTTACACAGTGAGTGTTATCGCGATATCATTTGTTTCATCTTACACTAGTATTCAACTTATAAATTACTTTCCTACTAACATTACACCCTTTTCCACTTTATATCATTCCTATCACATACTTACTGACCAGAATGTTCTACTGAGCGTAATATTTTCGCAGATTTACACAGTGGGTGTACTCGTGACATCAATTATTACACTTTACACTATTTTTCAACTTATACGTTACTTTCCTGCTAACATAACACCCGTTTCCACTTTATATTCTTGCTATCACATATTTACTGACCAGAGTGTTATACTGAGTGTCATATTTTTGCAGATTTACACAGTGGGTGTAGTTTTGATATCACTTCTTTCAACTTACACTATTTCTCAACTTATGCATTACTTTCGTCAAAACATTACACCCGTTTCAACTTTATATAAGACTTAGCACATACTGACTGGCCTTACCATTATACTGAGCATCATATCGCCATCCCACACAGTTTCAGTAGTGTAGGAAGTTATGGTACTCTCTGAAACATGGCTGAAGGCACAACGCAACATTGCACTCTACACACTCGTACCTTGTGTCTTTTCTCTGAGTGGCTGGTCTGACTGTTGAGTGCTTGCATACATGGCAGCGGCGCTGGGGTTTACGACGGTTTGGGTCGGAAGGGATTGTGCTAGGATAGTGGCGTCCTGCGAGGCGTAGGGGAGTCTGGGCAGACATGGGGGTGCGGGTGCGGTGTGTGGGTCTGTCCTGGGCATGCCTGGCGATTATTTCACGTGCCAGCTCCCTCACAAACCCTTCAAAGGTCTCTGATACTCCTGTTGTCATGGCGTGCAGGTAGTGTGCGTTCAGGACCGTGATGTCGAGCAAGTGGAAAAAGAGCTTTTTGTACCACTTCATCGTGGTCCTGGCACAGTCAACACTGGAAATCATCGAGTCTGACTGATCCACTTGCCTCATGTTCAGATTATAGTCCAGTACAGACTCGGGTTTCCAGACGTTGCGCCTCCTCTCGCTACGGTGATCAACAGAGTCTGTGCGGTGCATCAGGGGGCTGTGTACAGTTGATACGAGGCAAACTTCCCTGCTGTGGTTCCACAGGGTGGCAAGGATGTTATTTGCCTGGAAGAAAACCACCTCGTTCTTGTCAAGTTTCCTCCCTATCTTGACCATATGGCGACGGTTTCTCTTGACTGTACCACAGACTCCGGTGTCGTGTTGGTGGAGGAACCTAGCGAGAAGAGGGCTAGTGTACCAGTTGTCCAGGTACAACACATGACCACGATGAAGGTACACCTCTATCATTGTCTTCACCATGGCCCCTGAGAGTCCTATACTATGATCTTCTGTTATATCTGTCTGTGCGCCCGTGTACAAGACTATGTCTTGCACATAACCAGTCTTACAGTCACACATAACAAAGATCTTGAACCCGAAACGGTATCTCTTGCTGGGTATGTACTGGCGAAAGGAAATTTTGCCTCTCCACAACACAAGACTCTCGTCTATGACGAGGTCTCTGTAAGGATAAAATGAGGAGTGGAACATTTCCCGTAAATGATCAAATACCAGCCTAATTCTCCTCATTTTATCAGTGTTATTTGCATTAGCTGGATCCTCTGCATCAAAAAAGTGGAGGCGGCCGAGAATCTGCTGAAATCTATTACGACTCATCACCTTTCCAAAGAAAGGTGTGAGGATCATTGGGTCAGTTGTCCAGTATGCAGGAATTTGGTTTTTTCTTACAACACCAATCAAGAGAACCAGGGCAAAAAATAAGGACATCTCAGAAATTGTCACAGGATAGTCATATTGCTGGGAATGCCTGCTTGTTGTTCCCAAACGTTCACTTTCACGGCGCTGTGTTCGTGAAAATATGTTTGTCTGTTCCACTATGCGCCCCACAAACGCCTCCCCAAAGAACAAGTGGAAAAAATCCACCCTAGTGGAACCCGCATGCACACCTGGAGCCGTGCAACTAGACCGCCACTCCTCAGTGAAAGGGTGAATGTTGGGAGTAAAATTACTCCCATCTTCCCAGTTCCACGAAACACCACCGTCTCCAGTCACGTCCTTATCGTCGCCTTCGTCAGGGTGGGGAGGTGAGAGTAAAATTACTCCCATCTTCCCAGTTCCACGAAACACCACCGTCTCCAGTCACGTCCTTATTGTCGCCTTCGTCAGGGTGGGGAGGTGAGGGTGGTGGGGGAGGTTGGGGAGGTGGAGAGCGGCACCTTTCATCACTCGCACTTCTCTTCCCTCTCCCTTTTCCTTTACCCTTTCCCTTCCCTTTCCTTCCTTTCCCCACATCCTGGGGCTGTGGGGAGGAAGTTTGGGAATATTGTGGGGCGAAAGACGTGCTGGGGAGTGGCTCCACCTCCTCTCCCCTAGGCCTACGTGCACCATGTGCTCGTGCTGCCTCCCTCACACCACTTTCCCTTTCACCTCGCACTCCCGCCACACCACTTTCCCTTTCACCCTGCGCTCCCGCCACACCACTTTCCCTTTCACCCCGCACTCACACCACACCACTTTCCACTTCCCCAGACAAAAGACTTGGACCATACCTTATTTGTCTTCTCGCCCCACCTTCTGATCCTCGGGGTGAGATTTTCTCCTTACCCAACCACGAGGCGATATCACGTCCTAAGCCGCCGTCATCATCATCGTCCTCATCCTCGTCTTCATCAGAATCGGGATGGAGAGAGGTCTGTGCACGTGGTTGGGGTGCAGGCTGGCCTTCCCTTGCCTTACGATATGTCACATACCACTTTTTCCGGGGTGAAGGGACCTCCTCATCACTGCTTGTTATTTCTTCCTCTGGCTGGACGTAATCTCGATCCACCACATCATCATCAAGTGGAGAATCACTATCTCCAGTGAAGGCCTCCAGGGCGGATGCTATTTCGTCGTCTGAGAGACCTTTATGCGCCATGTCTGACCTGGGTCACTGCTAACAGGTGAGTGACCGAGACAAGGGCGAGCACGGGTCACGTGGGGTCTGGGATGCTGCCCGCCTTGCGGCAGTTAGGGGAGGCTTGGGTAGGTGGGCGAATCAAAAATCTTGCGCGAATTTTGAAAATTGTGGAAATTATGAACCTTGCAATTGCAGGACGTTGAAGTACGTCAACGGGATTGGCAGTGACAAAACGTGAGGACGTGGAAGTACGTCGACGGGACGCCGCGGGTTAAAGGGAAATTAGGAGAGGAATGTGAGAGGAACTGAAAAAGATAAAGGAAGAAAGAAGAAGGGAAGGTAAAAAGCGGGGAAGCATGAGGAGGGGAAAAAAGGAGGGAGTGAGAAAAACAGAGGAAGAGAGGGAGCTACAAGGTGAGGGGTAAAAAAAAGATTTAGAAGAGAGAGAGGGGGCGCGGGGGAATTGAAAGGGAAAAAGGAACATAAAAATAAGACTGAAATAAAGAAAATAAAAGGGGGATTGAGAGGGAGGCGAGAATGTGAAGGACTGAACTAAATCAGAAACGGAAATAAAGCAATAGATAATACACCACTACCCCTGAACTTTGACAGCACAGCAACACGGCACCCTTATTTTGACCATAAACCGTGACCTTAACTTTGATTCGATCTTCACCCATATCAAATCACTTGTCCGAATTTCTCCACGTAATCTCAAGTATGTATCAACTTTGGCTGAAATCGGATCCGGCATTCGTGAGATGTTTTGGTAAAATATATACAGTACATGCATAGACCAGTAGATACATACAGTACACAGAAACAGACTCGATCATCATAGCTATACCTTGGTTCGATCTGCACCAGTACCGAATCACTTCTTCGCATTCCTCCACGTAATGTACAGTTACCTCCACTTCTAACGAGAACAGCGGTTGGTGCGTTTGGTGAAATGTGGCACCACTGTGTTTGTTTACAGTGTAGTAAGTGAATGGGCAGACCCGACATAGCTTCCCCTCCGCTACAGTATCTAGTACCCACAGAAATAATGTCCTATCGAGTAATACTCTGTCTGCAAATACAAGTGTTTGCCAAGCAGATATAATGGAAAGTAGAGAGAAAAACAAACAGTAATGCCACTGGCTCTCATTTTTTTCTCTCTTTCTCTGACAGGAGGTGACTGTGAGACGAGGAGGAACGGAGGAAAAGGGGGACGGGTTGAGGGGGTACATGTATCGAAACTCTGTCATGTTTCGATAAGATGCAGGCTGTGATTATGCAGATGTTCTGAGGTGATCTGTAACTCCGTATGCAGTAACGTGTATTGGATGAATGTTGGAGTCTTAATGTTAGTCATACAATGTGTTGAACAATTGTAGTTGAGCATAAATGTCAGAAGGAGAGATGCCCGGTGTCTCGAAAAGTGGTTCACCTGAGTCTAGTGAGTGTGCGGTTCAACTGCTGTAACATTTTTGGGACTGAACAAGGAAGGTCACAAATGAGTCATGATTATTTATGTGACAAAACGGTCATGCCATGTTGTGCATCATCCAGTCTGTTTTATTGTGAGGAAGAGCAATCATTATATTCGCAAACCATGGTATAAGTAGATGTTTTGTTGCACAGGATTGTAACTACTTTGAGTGTAATACAGCTATTGGCTTGTTGAGCGAAATGTTGTGCAGCCATCATACTCATGGATATCGCGGAGGTAATGAGACACTGTATTTGAATAATGAATGCTTAACTGGTAGTATAATAATTGAAATAACGGTGTTACGGGTGTTCAGTCCACAAATAATGTCGTTTATTTCGAGTGCTATTTCATTAGTTTGGATGATGTAAATCAACATCCACAAACACTGATCATCTTTTATCATACTCTCTTTAAGATATTTCATACAGGTAATACACATTCATGCCCTTCTTAGCTCCAGACGCATTATTGAATCGTGAGTCTACGCTCACACACTTCATCCAGAGGGAACAACATTTCTCTTACCAGCACCAAACATCACTTACGTTGGTGATGACCCTACTCCCACCTGTCCACCTCACTCCTACTCCACACCAGTCCGCTTTCACACACACCATACCACCATTCAGGGTGGTCAAGCCCCCCACCCCCTGCTTTATTCCTGAAACATTTCCTTCATATACCCACTGATCAACCTCTCCTCAATTCTCCCTTACTTACCAAATATTCTGTTTCTAACTGCCTTGGGAATATCGATTTCACTGTTCAGTGTCGTGGGACACGGCATAACTGTTAGCTTTAACGTCAAAATGTATTGTCGAGCTTGAGATAATTGTAAATCTTGTATGATGACTCTAAACTACTATGACGACGTTTCGCTTCCCGTCTACAATCACCACAACCACAGTGTCTGATACACATTACACATCATGATATTTAAGTCCTGCTTCCCTTTGTCATATGATTGATATGTGTATCCATTGTCTGTCATGAAACTGCAAGAATAGTATGGGACCAGTATTCACTGTTACAGAACTATTTCGGTGGTGGGATGTTGCTGGGAAAATTGAGTAGTCTAACCTTGTTTGAGCAGGGGTCTAGTAATGCAACTGACCAATCAAGATCCAGATTAACACAGTATATAGATGACGTCTGCAGCGTTTGTGTGTGATAAACGGACGTATAATGAATTGCAACACTGACCACAAAATGCATCCCTGTCCGTTGTCTGCCATTATAACACAAGGTTTTAGAATGTAGCCACGACTACACAAAATATATCGGTGGTGTGGTGCTGCTGGGATAGTGTAAAATTACGTATAGTTGACGTGTGTTCGTGCAGAGAGTCTGATTATACACTTCACCGACCAATTCACATTCCTGCCAAGACAGCAGGCAAAGTTGCGGTTTTGGCGGCTATATTGACTGACCATTGAACTCACATCCAATTCCAAGCAGTCTGAATGAGGTCCAGTTTACATCGAATTGAAACATTAAGTAATACTGTGAACAATGCAATTTTATACGTTAAGTGAGGAGTGTTTTATGCACCGTGTCATCATACAGTCCGATACAGTATAACACAGAAAAGGATAAGCTAGATCTACGGTAGGATAAAGGCTGAGTGCTACTAGAGCGTCCAAGCAAACGTAAGCAGCACTGGTGCACCAGCACCTTGATGGTAACATCCAACCACGGCGCTTTAGGCGAAATACCCTCGTGTTCAGAAGCTACCCCACGTCATCCAGTAGATGGACACAAGGTTATTGATAAGGCTGTAATCTCGTCGTACTGATGCGATATGAAAAGTAAGTCAGTATCAGGTCTCGTTACCCATTATACGAGGAATGGCCGGAATTTTGTGTGTGTATGTGTGATTGTGTGTGTGTGTGTGTGTGTGAGAGAGAGAGAGAGAGAGAGAGAGAGAGAGAGAGAGAGAGGTCATCCTCTCTCTCTCTGTGAGTTGGGAGCAGGGCAGTGAAATGGCGGGGGACAGTGCGACTTGGAGGCGATTTGTTTGTGGCCACCCCAAACGGGATTGAGGCGTCTGGCAATATATATATATATATATATATATATATATATATATATATATATCATATAATTTATATATATATGTATATATATATGTATATATATATATATATATATATATATATATATATATATATATATATATATATATATATATATATATATTCACTTACTATTACTTACTATTACTACGATGTAAACAAACACAGTGGTGCCACATTTCACCAAAGACACCACATTCTGTACTCGGTACAAGTGGAGGTAACCGTACAATTCCCGACAAAACCGACGCCCCTCACCCTGCGCTTTGCTAAACCCGAAGCCACTGATACAGTGCCTGTGAAGCATCTGGATTTGGTTCATGTGTGATTCAACAGATGGCGCAGTCATTTGGGAGGATGGAGGGGGTGACTGGGGGATAGCAGACATTGGTGGGACAAGTCTTTCTTGTGTGTGTGTGTGTGTGTGTGTGTGTGTGTGTGTGTGTGTGTGTGTGTGTGTGTTCCATGATCAATATGCTATAATTACTTTTCATTGTATATCATAGTCAATGCGGCATTAATTTTAATAAGGAAGTTGCTTATCGGATTTAATGAGACACGCACAAATGCTGACGGTAATCAAGATCCTAATATGATTAGTCTGCTGTGACAGCCATAAAAATGATATGTTAATGAATGTCATTACAAAGTCATTGACATATGCAAGACCAAGGCTTCGATTTACCAAAACTGGTATATGCCACCCGAACTCACGTATGGTGAAAAATAAAGTATGTGTGTGTGTTCTTACCTTACCTAATTGTTCTTACCTAATTGTATCTTTACAGGAATGAGTCAAGCTCGTACTGTTCCGTGTCTTAAACCATATTTATCGTACATATCCTTAAATTTGTGAATTGTTTTGGCACACACTATTTCATTCGGTAGTGCATTCCATTGATCAATTGCTCTGTTTGGGAAACTGAATTTCCTTACGTCTTTATCACCTCTCTTCTTATGCAGTTTTTTGCAGTGTCCTCTTGCTGATGCTTTTCCATATGTTAAGTAATCATTTATGTCTATTTTCTCCTTTCCTGATATGCATTTATATAGCATTATCATGTCACCTCTTTTCCTTCTCTCCTGTAGTGTTGGTAGATTCAGTTTATTTAGTCTTTCTTCGTAGCTTAGGTCCCTTAAGCTTGGTATCCATCTTGTAGCGGCCCTTTGAACTTTTTCAATCTTGTCTATATGCTTTTTGAGATGAGGACTCCAGACTACTGATGCATATTCCAGGGTTGGTCTAATGAATGATGTTATTATCCTTCTTAGCATGTCTTCATTTATGTATGTGAATGCTATTCTCATATTTGCAAGCAGTGTATACATGTTCCGCACTTTCTCGCTGATGTGGTCAGCCGGAGATAGTCTGTTATTGATAATCACACCTAGGTCTTTCTCTCTTTCTGATGTGTATAGGGTTTTATTTCCTAACTTATAATCACAATCAGGTCTTTTTCCACTTTTACCAAACTTGATTACATGACACTTGTCCACATTGAATTCCATTTGCCATGTACTACTCCATTCATGAAGTTTATTTAATTCTTCTTGTAGCTCTTTACAAGAGTCTGTGTTAGTAATTCTCCTTTGTATTTTTGCATCATCTGCAGACATATTCAGATAGCTCTCATTTCCAGTGTTACTGTTTATATCATTTATATACACTAAAAACATGATTGGTGCCAGCACTGAACCCTGTGGTACTCCACTAGTCACTTCTTTCCATGATGAGTAGTTTCCTCTTAGTACTGTCCTCATTTCTCTTTTTATGAGAAAGTCTTGCATCCAACAAAACAGTTTGCCTCAAATTCCTCCTTGATGGTACAGTTTCCATAAAAGTCTTTGGTGTGGTACTGTGTCAAAAGCTTTCTTGAAATCTAAATAGATACTGTCCACCCATCCTTCCCTTTCCTGTATTGTGTTTGTTACTCTGTCATAGTAGCTCAACAGATTAGTAACACATGATTTTCCTTTTCTGAAACCAAACTGTCTTTCTGTTATCATACTGTGTTCTTCTAGATGATTTACCCAAGCTTTTCTTATAAGTTTTTCTAATACCTTGCTTACAACACTGGTCAGTGATACTGGTCGGTAGTTGAGTGGATTTTGTCTATTTCCTTTCTTGAATAAGGGGACAATATTTGCTTTTTCCAAATATCAGGTAGTTTACCTTGACTCAAGGATTTCTTGAAAATTAAAAATAATGGTTTACTTAACTCCTTTGCACATTCTCGTAATACCCAACATGAAATTTCATCAGGACCACTTGCTTTTCCTCTGTCTAATCTACTTAACTCCTCCTGTATTACTTTTTCTGCTATTTGTATATCTGGTAGTATGTGTGGACATGCGTGTTCCACATAGTCCCTCTCAAAATTTTTTTCTTCTGTAAAAACTAATTGGAAATTCTTATTTAGTGCTTCACAAATATCTTTCTCTTGTGTATAAGTGATTCCCTCGTCCGTAATGGATTGTATTATATCTTTAACTTTAGTTTTCTTCTGATATAGCTGTAAAACAGCTTTGGTTGATCACTACTTTTATTTATTATATCCTCCTCAAACTGTTTTTGGGCTTCCCTCCTTATTCTTGTATAGTCGTTTCTTGCCTGTTTGTAATTATTATACGCCTTTTCACTATTGTGTCTTCTGTATCTGTTCCACAACAAATTTCTTCTTTCTTTTGATTTTTTACATTCTGTATTGAACCATTTCTGTATTTTCTTATCTGCTTCTTTGTGCTGTGGGATGTGCTTCTGGACTCCTATTTCATAAAATTCACAAAATTTTTTATCTTGTCCTCTAAGCTCATTTTCCCAATCAACTTCTAAGAAATACTTCTTTAGGTCTTGATAATTTCCCTTTTTATAGTTTAGACTCTTTTTGTAACTATCATTGCTGTTTACTATGTCATATGCTATCCTGAAGTTATAATTTAGTACTGCATGATCGCTTTTGCCGAGTGGAGGGTGATATAATAAACTGTCAATATCATTTTCTCGCCTTGTAAATATTAGATCTAGCACTGAAGGTACATCAAGTCTTCTTTTTCTGGTGGTTTCCCTCACATGTTGCGTTAAGAAAAACTCTTGTACGAGATCCAGGAGCTTATGGTCCCAACAGCTTTCTTGGCTATTTATATCTAGAGTATTCCAATTTATATTGGCTACAATTACTTTACCTTCAGATGTGTCGATCTCTACTGCAATCAGTTCTACTTGTGATGGTATATCTAGTTTTATTTCCTTGACTTTTAGATTTTTCTTAGTTAATATTATAATTCCTCCTCCTTTTTTTAAATATCTGTCTCTTCTCCATATATTATTCCTCTAAGTTTAGTATGTCATTTGATATCCTTGGTATTAATTTTGTTTCAGTTAGGCATATTATTTGTGGTTCATTTTCTCTGACATAATCATTCATCTCTTGTAATTTAGATACCATTCCATCTACATTTGAGTACATCAATTTTATCATCTTGTTTATATACTTGTCATGTGTGTGTGTGTGTGTGTGTGTGTGTGTGTGTGTGTGTGTGTGTGTGTGTGTGTGTGTGTGTGTGTGTGTGTGCGCGCGCGCGCCCTCGAGAAGATGAATTTATCGAGTAACATAAAAAAATAGTAGGAACATGTCTGTTCTGTGTGGTGGATGACTCGAAGCTGCAGTGGGTGGTGATGGTTAGGGGGGGGGGAAGGGGCTCTTTTGGGAGGTGTCATTAAGTCGAGATCGAATGATTATATCAGTATACAAAAACATTATATACCAGTATAGTAGATTTATTGCTTATAACAATACTCAACATTCATTAACATAGCATTTTCAGGGCTGTCACAGCAGACTAATCTTATTAGGGCTTTGATTTCCGTAAGCATTTGTGCGTGTCTTATTAAATCCGATAAGCAACTTCCTTATTAAAATTAATGCCGCATTGACTATGATATACAATGTAAAGTAATTATAGCATATTGATCAAGGAACACACACACACACACACACACACACACACACACACACACACACACACACACACACACACACACACTGAATCGGTAGAGAGGCGGCCTGCAGTCCTGATGGACCCAGGTTCGAATCCCGGCTGAGGCAGGGAACAGTTTAAGGATTTGAATTTCATGAAAGCAGACTTTCCTGATCTACCAGATGACCCGCCGACATGTCATAAAAGTACCCCCGCTAATACCAATACACCAGTCCTGTATGAGACAGCCCTAGCATGTATTCAATATGGACGGTGGGTGTTAGCGCCGAAGTGGTGACATGTAGAGAGGAGTATGGTATGTAGGAGGACTACTGGGCCTTGAGAGCAGGCTGTGGAGCCTATGCCCTGAGTCGGACACATAAACACACACACACACACACACACACACACACACACACACACACACACACACACACACACACACACACACACACACACAAACACACAAAGACTTGTCTTATCATTATCTCCTATCCTCCAGTCGCCCCTTCCATCCTCCCACATGACTGCGCTATCTGTTGGATCACACATGAACCAAATCCAGATGCCTCACAGGCACCGTATCAGTGGCTTCGCGTTTAGTATATCGCAAGGCAAGGGGCGTCGGTTTTGTCGGGCACTGTACAGTATGTCCCTAGTTTGACTGAAATCGGATCTGGCATTCATAAGATGTTTTGGTAACGTGCATACATTGCATGCATAGATACATAGATGCATACAGTACATAGAAACAGGCCCGTTCATTATAAATACGCCTTTGGCTTTTCTGATAACTGAAAAATGTGAAAAATGGTCCCCCAAACAATAAGACCAAGAAACACTAGGCTTGAAGGTAAACTAAAGGAGACAGAAGAACAGGACATTGGGACAGAAGCAGTGAGGTGAGGGAGGGGGAATGAGATTTGAAGAGCTGTGAGACGGAGAGACAATCGCAGTAAGAGGGTCAGGAGGAGGAAGCGAAGGAAAAGGAGGAGGAGGAAGAAGAGGAGGAGGAGGGGGGATAGAAAGAAAGAAGAATGATGAGGAAGAAGAAAACGGAGAGGGGCAGGCAAAGAAGAAAGAAAAATAATTGAGAGGGGAAGGAGGACAAGACGTACGGAAGGAAGAAAGAGGAGCAGAAGGAGGAAGAAGATGAAAAGGAGGGTTAGGGTAGGACAAAGAAGGAGAGGAGGGGATCGACTGGGAAAAAAAGAAGAGGAGGAATGAGAAGAGGAGGAGGAAAAGGAATGGAACAGGAGAGTTAAGAGAATAAACAAATATAGATAGTGCAAGTGTTTCGCTTGCTCCAGCAGAGGGCTCTCGGGCTTCGCCCTCAAATCTCAATCGTTTGCAGCTATTACACAATTACAAAAACCGCAATGACAAAAGAATAGCTGAATGTATGGGTTTGGTCTTATATTTGATTTTCAAGTGTCGTAGTTGTGTATTGAAGACGACCAGTTTTCAGCAACTCATGTTTTCCTCCCGCCTGCCAAGAGTTGTTTAAATTACACGCGACTGGCTCAAAAACTATGCATATGCTTGCAATAACTTTTGTACCATTGCATGCAGAATCGGATATCGACGCCAAAGATTTAAACTTCTGGCGGAAAGCATGATTTTGTGCGATATTTGACTATTCAAACGAGGTCCGTTTTTCAACCGCTCCTCTAGCCGCTGAAAACCGACGAACAACTGCTTCGAACCGGACAAAGCTCGCCTGACGCCATCCGCTTAGTATAATGCCAAAGGGAACAATTATTACTGGACAAAACTTCCCTTTTCAAAATTTCAATTGATATGAAACTAAAATAGACCCATCTGTGGTCTAAATTCTGCCAAGTTTCTGTGCAATCATCCTTCCAGTTTCGGATGTGCTACACACAGAAAGACCGTCAGACACATGGCTAGAATCATAGTATATTAGAGGCTGAATTATTAACTTTGGAGTTCCCCCTGGGGGTGATGTGGTCAATCAAGGCTATACCTAACTTTCAAGTTCGATAGGTCTCTTGTATATATTTATCTATCTATCTATCTATCTATCTATCTACCTATCTATATATATATATCTATATATATATATATCTATATATATATCTATATCTATATATATATATCTATATATATATATCTATATCTATATATATATATATATATATATATATATATATATATATATATATATATATATATATATATATATCTATATATCTATATCTATCTATCTATCTATATATATATATATATATATATATATATATAAATATATATATATATATGTGTGTGTGGAGTAGACTGTAGCACCAGTCGAGCAGGGCAGTACTCCCGAGGTGGATGGAAAGCTGATGACAGGGAGTGCTGGAGCTCCTGTTTCATCAGCCCTCAGGACTAGTTCCTGACCATCCCCTTTGCTGAACTTTTCAGTGTCTCAGTTACACAGAGAGTAGGCCAGCATGCTCTCCAGTACAAATTTCTCTAACTATCTTCACCAAACTACATTCACAGTACACACTACACTTCCTATTCAAAATTTACCTAAAATGGCGTCGTTATATCAAGCCTCGGAGTCCCCAGGGGGGGGACCATAAATGCCCCCACCATCTGCCCCTCTCCCGATGATGACTCAAGGTGCCTGGAACCACTGTCTGACTCTCTTCTTCTTCATTTCTGCAACATTCGCGGCCTTTCCTCTAACTTTCGCTCTGTTGAGCACCACCTCTCCTCCTCTAAACCTCACCTTCTTTTTCTAACGGAGACTCAGCTGTCTGAGGCAACTGACAGCAAACCCTTTTCTGTATCCTCCTACTTTCTCTATACTCATTTCAAAGCCAAAGGTGGCTGTTGTGTATATATACGCAACGACTTATCTTGCTCTCGTGTTCCTGAACTTGATTCTTCTGAATTCTCCACACTCTGGCTTCGGCTTTCCTGTCATTCTCTGACTAAATATATATCTGTGCTGTTTACTTATCTCCTAATTCTACTGACTATCAAAAATTCTTTGACTATCTTACTTCTACGATGGAACACATTCTATCCATTTCTCCTTTCTCTGAAATCTCCATTCTTGGAGATTTCAATGTTCACCACCACCTTTGGCTCTCCTCTCCTTTCACGGATCCACCTGTTGAACAAGCCTACATCTTTTTTATCCTTAATGACCTAGAGCAGCTTGTACAGCACCCTACCCGTATCCCTGACCGCCTTGGAGAGAGCTCCAACATACTTGACCTCTTCCTCACAACTAATCCTTCTGCTTACTCTGTTAATCTTTTCTCTCCGTTGGGCTCCTCCGATCACAACCTTATTACCTTAACCTGTCCTATCACTCCGGTACGGCCTGTGGACCCTCCAGGGAAACGTCGTCTGTGGCATTTTGGAGCCGCAGACTGGGAGGCCCTCAGGCAGTACTTCTTTGATTTTCCCTGGAATGATTATTGCTTCCATGGCCGTGAGCCATCTGAGTGTGCCTTGCGCATTACGGAGGTTATTCTCTCGGGCATGGAAGCATACATTCCTTTCTCATATCCTTTGACTAACGCAAGAAAGCCTTGGTTTAATCACGCTTGTTCTAATGCTGTCCGCAACAAGGAGAGGGCCTACAAAAGGTACCGGAGCCAACCCACCCCTGAATCACATCATCTTTACGTTTCTGCCCGGAATCGTGCTAAGTCTGTTCTTTGCTCTACTAAAAATAATTTCATCCATACTAAATGCTCTCAACTCTCCAAATCGAATTCTTCCCGCTCCTTCTGGCATCTTGCCAAAAATCTTTCTAACAACTTTACCTCATCATCCTTCCCTCCTCTTTTCTACTCTGATGGTTCTGTAGCTATTTCTTCTACTGATAAAGCAGATCTCTTCGCACAGACTTTCTCCTCCAATTCTACCTTAGACGATTCCGGTGCTGTTCCTCGGGGGGGGGGGCCCGCTGACTTCCTCATGGCTGACATTAAAATTTCTTCAGTTGATGTATTTTCTGCCATCACTGGCCTCAGTACTAACAAGGCATATGGGCCTGATGGGGTCCCTCCTGTTGTTCTCAAGAACTGTGCTTCTGTGCTTACACCCTGCCTAGGCAAACTCTTTCGTCTTTGTCTGTCAACTTGTACCTTTCCTTCTTGCTGGAATTTTGCTCTCATTCAGCCAGTCCCAAAGAAGGGTGACCACTCCCAACCCTCCAACTATCGTCCAATTGCTTTAACGTCCTTTATTTCAAAAAGTTTTCGAGTCAATTCTTAATAGAAAAATTTTAAGGCATCTTTCCTATCACAACCTTCTTTCTGATCGTCAGTATGGGTTCCGTCAGGGACGCTCCACTGGCGATCTTCTCACCTACCTTTCAGACTCCTGGTCATCCTCCTTTCGGGACTTTGGCGAAAGCTTTGCCATTGCACTTGACATCTCAAAGGCTTTCGATCGAGTCTGGCATAAATCTTTAATTTCCAAACTGCCCTCCTACGGTTTCTATCCTTCTATCTGTGCCTTCATCGCTAGCTTCATTTCTGGTCGTTCTATAGCCGCTGTTGTAGACGGCCATCGTTCTTCTCCTAGATCTATCAACAGTGGTGTTCCTCAGGGCTCTGTCCTATCACCAACTCTCTTCCTTTTATTCATCAATGATCTTCTAAGCTGTACATCTAACCATATCCACTCATACGCTGATGACTCCACCCTTCACCTTTCCATTCGGTTCCCGCAACGCCCATCTCAACAGTTACTTCAACAAACAAGGGATGAGGCTATGGCACACCTAATGTCTGACTTGGCTCGTATCTCTGACTGGGGTAAAAATAATATGGTTGTTTTTAATGCATCTAAGACTCAGTTCTTACACCTATCAACCCGACAAAATCTTCCACAGGTATACCCACTAATGTTTAATAATATTCAGCTTAATCCTGCATCATCCTTGAACATGCTTGGGGTTTCATTTACTCGGGACTTATCTTGGAAAGATCATATTACATCTCTTGTAAAATCTGCTTCCAAGAGATTGGGTGTGCTAAGCCGACTCCGCTCTTTCTTTACCCCTGCGCAATTGTTGACTCTATACAGGGGTTTTATCCGCCCCTGTGTGGAGTACAACTCTCATGTATGGGGTGGCTCCCCACATACAGCTCTTCTCAATAGGGTGGAGTCAAAGGCTTTTCGTCTCATTAACTCTCCTCCTCTTACTGACTCCCTTCAACCTCTGTCTCTTCGCCGCACTGTTGCATCTTTATCTCTTTTCTATCGCTACTTTAATGGTCACTGCTCCTCTGAACTGTCTGCTTGCATTCCTCCACCTCTACGACGGGCGCGTAGCACCCGTCTGGCAGCAAACTCTCATCCTTTTTCTGTCCAACTCTCTAATGCAAGAGTTAACCGTTACTCCCAGTCTTTCATTTATGCAACAGGTCAGCTCTGGAACTGTCTCCCTCTGTCTGTATTTCCTGCTGCCTATGATCTCCAGTCTTTCAAACGCAGTGTGTCCAGGCATCTCAAAATGATCGGATCTTGAATTTGGCTCTATATTGTATTTTGTTTTTCTCTTGGAGGGAACTGTTACTGCGGGCTCATGGCCTTTGGTTCCTTCTTCCTCGCATAAAAATATATATATATATATATATATATATATATATATATATATACATTGGTGGAGAATATGACATCAACCGACGCAAAAACTTAATATACAAGAGGGTATTCTAAGTGGCCTACGGAGTTCTTGTTTAGTGATACGTTACATTCTGCATATAACACCTCAGTATCTTTTTGTATGTTATATATCCAGACATTGCCGATGGTAAATAATACAAAGAACATGCGAAATGATGAATAAAATACGTAATAAATCGCCAAGAAAGAGGTGTTACGAAGCCTCTTGGACCAGTATAAATACGAACCCAAATTTAAAGAAACCCCTTAAGCTCAAGAACATTTTGATTCACTGTGTACCTGCTTCTATACAGGAGGATTTCTTAAACATGCGATAGGCTTCTCGAACTGGATGAATTAAATAAAACCTTAACTGGCTCTGTCACTATTACAAGTGCATGATAAGACAATATAATGAAAACCTGAACATGACCATATGAACTCTGAAGAACAACCCCAGAACCACACAGAATCATAACAGCACCAACAAACACATAACACTCGCCAGACGCTCACCTTGACAGGATAACTCTTTTTTGTTTTATCTAACCAGATAAAGTTCCCTAACTCCTTCAGATCACAGTATGTCGGTGAACAAGTGCTGTCAGACTGCAGGGTCTGACCAAAGAGACTCACTCCTACCTCATATAAAAGGTGTTTTGAATTTCATACTGCTGCGAGTTAGTATTCAGGTTGTAAGAATGGACAAATACCATGTGGTGGTAATTGTAATAAAAACAGCAACAATAATAACAACATCAGCAACAATAACAATAATAATGATAGCAGTAATAATAATAATAATAATAATAATAATAATAATAATCTATCTTTCTATCTATCTATTGCCAGACGCCTCAATCCCTTGCAGGGTGGCCACAAACAAATCGCCTCCACGTCGCCCAGTCCCCCGCCATTTCACTGCCCAGCTCCCAACTCACACCCCCTCTCTCATATACCTCTCCACCCCATCCCTCCATCTCATCCTCGGCCTCCCCCTCCCTCTTCCCCCCTCCACCTCACTCACATACACTCTCTTCGTAAGTCTTTCACCCTCCATCCTCTCCACATGGCCAAACCACCTCAGTGTGTTCCTCCTAACGCTTCCTATCACATCCACATCCACACCACAACGCTCCTTTATATCCTCATTTGTCAGCCTGTCTCTCCATGTGACTCCACAGGCTCCTCTTAAATAACTCATTTCCACTGCTCTCACTCTTGACTTGTGTCCTTCTAGCAACGTCCAAGCTTCACTTCCATACGTTAGAGTTGGTATCACAATACTGTCATGTAGTAACTTTTTCACTTCCATGTTCACTTCCCTGTTTCTTATCACTGCTTTCAAGGAACCAGCAACCTTTCTTCCCTGCTGTACCCTTTCAAGCACTTCACCCTCCAAACCTCCATCCTTACTCATCACACTACCCAAGTACTTAAACGTACTCACATTTTCCATTTCCTCATCACCCAACCTCGCTGTACATTCACTGACTTCACCTCTTTCAAAGACCATCACTTTACTCTTCCCTACATTCACCTTTAGATTCCGTTTCTTACACACTCTCCCAAACTCATCCACCAAGCCTTGCAGCTCTCCTTCGTCTTCACTCAACAACACAGTATCATCTGCAAACAACAGTACAGGGAGTTTCCAAACACTCTCCTCTCTCACCAGGGCCACTCCAACATCCACTACCCTACCTTGTACCTCTTTTATTACCCCATCCATGTACAGATTGAACAACCATGGAGACATGACACATCCCTGTTTCAACCCAACCTTCAAAGAGAAAAAATCACTCAGTTCACCATCCACACGCACTGCAGCCTTAGCACCATCATACATACTCTTCACAGCATTCAACAACTTACCATCTACTCCATACATTCTTAATACTTTCCACAATCCTTGTCTATCCACCCTGTCCTATGCTTTCTCCAAATCCACTAAAGCCGCATACAACTTCTTTCCCTTCTCTACAAACTTTTCCACTAAAGATCTAAGAATAAATATCTGATCTACACAACCTCTTCCCTTCCTAAAGCCTCCCTGTTCTTCTCCAACTAATTCCTCTGTTCTTTCTCTAACTCTGTCAATAAGTATCCTACCATACACTTTTCCTATTATACTAAGAAGACAGATGCCCCTATGATTACCACACACTTCTTTTCCCTTTTTCCTTTGTACAAGGGAATAATTATACCTGAGTTCCAATCCTCCGGGACTATACCTTCCTCCCAGGCCAATCTGCACATTTTCCACATCCATTCTATTAGTATCTCTCCCCCATACTTCTGCATTTCACCACTCACTCCATCAATTCCTGGGGCTTTCCCCATTTTAACTATTTTTCATTGCTTCCACAACTTCTATCCTACTGATTTCTTCCTGTCTTCTCACCTCCCTCCTTCTCCCAGCCATTCCCCAGCCACTTATACTCGCGTTACTTCCATCCTGTATGTTCAACAATTCCTTACTTAAAGTGTTCTCTCCATCTGCTCACTTTTTCTCCCTTCTCCACTATTAATCTACCATTTTTATCTTTCACTCCCCTGCTAACTTCACTTCCACCTTGTCTTACTCTTTTCACCTCTTTCCAGAACAATGTCTTACAGTCCCTCCACTTTACACTCAAGTTCCTTCCAAATTCCTCATCCGCTCTCTTCTTACTCTCTTTTACTAATCTTTTCACTTCTCGCTTCCTTTCTACATATAACTCTCTCTTCCGCCTCTCAACTTCTTCCACGCCCCTATTTCTCATCCATTCATTGTATGCTTTCTTCTTTTGTGCCACAGCCTGTCTCACCTCTTCATTCCACCACGCTGTTCCTTGCACATCCCTCTTTCTTCTCTTCATCCCACACACCACAACACATGCTGCACATATTTCTTCTGTAAATATCCTGCACACACCTTCCACGTCCCCCATCGGCTCCAATTCATATTTGCCCAATCGTTCCTCCACTTCTCTCTTATACTCTGCCTTTTTCTCATCCTCTTGTAACCTTTCCACTCTTCTTACAAATACTTCTTCTTCCCGTCCTTCCTCTCTTCTATCCTACTTGGACCTTGATTCTGGCCACCACCAAGTAGTGGTCAGAAAGTCCACTCCCCCAACCTCTATAAGCTCTTGCGTCCATTACACATCTTCGCATCCTTTCATCCACACACACATACGAGTAATCAATCATTGCCTTCCTTTCATTCAGTTCACCACCCATCCTTCTCATCACTCGCCATGTATACCTGTGGATCATTTTGTGCCTGAAGAGGGTATTGGCTATCACCAACCCCCTCCCAGCACAAATGTCCACTAACGCACTGCCATTCTCATCTATCTCAGCAGGCACACCCCACTCACCAACTATTCCATCCACCTTCACATTCCCTACTTTGCCTTTCATATCACCGATCAAAATCACTCTCTCATTCTTTCCAAACTTTTCCATGCACACTTCCCCATTTGTCCAGAACTCTTCTCTCATTCTGCTTGCACGATCTTGCGTTGGCGCATACATGCACACAATCGCCCACATTTGTATTCCAACTTTCAATCTTACCCACACACTCCTTGAACCAACTGATACATACTGTCTTATGCTCTTCTTCCATCTTTTACTCACAACTATACATACTCCTTCTTTTGCCCTCTCATTCTCACCTACTCCTGCACATATACCCCATCCATACTCCCATTCTCTCACACTTTCTCCTCTCCATTTTGTTTCAGTTATTCCACATACATCCACTTTCGCACCCTCAGGCACCTGGACAATCTCTCTCTTTCACCTCATCATTCGCTCCCCTTACATTCCACGTTCCGATAACCATGTCCTTTGTCCGGTCCTTGGTCGTCATCATTTGGTCAGTCCTTGTCCGAGGCTTATTGTTTGTCTTTTTAGTTGTTTTTCGCGGAGGGGCACCAACCCTCCGCCAACCCTTTTAGTCGCCTTTTACGACAAGCAGGGGTACTGGGGGAGTATTCTTGAAAAACCCCCCTACAATAATAATAATAATAATGATAATAATAATAATAATAATAATAATAATAATAATAATGATAATAACAATAAAAGGTATAATCAGATGAACTCACAGGAACACATTTCATCGCGGCATACTGAAACACGCAATAGTATCATACAACAACAACAAACAACAACAACAACAACAAAACACACACACACACACACACACACACACACACACACACACACACACACACACACACACACACACACACACACATTCAGAGGAAATGTAATAACAGAAACATAAAGCAACATGTCACAGGAACTCTTAGCGTACGGTACAAGAGGGCTCAGAGCCACATGCCGCAAGAGCAAACAGGTACACACGTCGTTTAGTCACACAAGTACACAAAATCAATACATAATACATATCTGGTATACACCTAAGTTTCCGTTTAATAAAATGACAGGTATAAATTTCACACAAACACATAGAACCAAGCATCCATAGCAGCACACAGGGACACACAATAACACACAGAACCACACATCACAGGAGCACATAAACACACAGAAGCACACGTCTTTAGGGAGAAGGATGGTCACACAGGATGGTGGAAGGGAGAGAGATGGGCGTTGTTGTATTGAGAGAGATAGGAGAGAGGGATACAAGTGAGAGTTCATGCATACTACTCCAGTTTGTAGGCAAGATAGGCAAGGCAAGGCAAGGCAAGAGAGAGAGAGAGAGAGAGAGAGAGAGAGAGAGAGAGGAAGGGAAGTAGAGAAAAATAATTTCTGAAAGAAAAGAACGATCCACAAATCAGCTAATTTTACTAAGAATTAAAGCGAAAAATGGCCATCAAACTCAGCTGCTTCAGACTTCAGGATGGATATGAAGAGACTTATAAGGCGTATTATCTTGCCTATCGATTGATGCTGCTTATCACGAAGAGGTGCTATGCAAAAGATTCAGAGTCGCAACATTATAATTTTCTCCCACTGAGCTACCTGAAATAAACTACAAATGGACGAAAATCTCGGCCAGGTTAAGGTGAAACAACTAGGTTACATTCAAGATCCCCTTCCCCCTGCTGGGTGGACTGAGACAAGAGGGAAAACCGTCTATTTTCCAAGAGTCTAAATGGCCTGATAACAGAGATGAAATAAAGTAAGAATTAGGTCAGTTACAGGAAACGATTTATTTAAAGGTTACAGGTAAGGGCAGTAGGAAAGGCAGGTGATACTGCAAACAACAAAGCAGCTGATTGGGAACTGGATGGTTTGAATCGAGCTAATGATTTGTTGAGATGAAATAGTTATCACCATATTCATAGCTCTTCCATGTGACCTCACATATTTGAAATAACTATACTCCAACCATAATATTTTAACCTTAACTTTGTCCTGATTATCATTTTTTTATTAACTTATTTCAAGTAACTCCGTACCAGAAAAAGGTATTGCTACAGCTCTATGTCCTTTCCATAGTTTCTTTTTTTTTTCATTGCTAGCTTCATATTCTACTGCTAGTCTGTTCCAATATCTCATGATTTTAGATGAAACTTTAGGCCAAGTTGAAGTAAAAAGGTCATAACAGCGTGTCATTCGCTCTGAATGTGATACACCTAGCACATCACAACAGAGACGTTCTAACCTGAGGAAGATCCCTAACCCATTTCAGTTCTGTTGATGACCAAGTACACTTAGGCAATAGGGTTGATTTAACTAATAGCCTAGGAGACTCATTCATTACTTCTAACTAGTACACACTGAAATTCAGGAAATAATGACTTACTATTAAAGGTACTGTCATAAAGACTTTGTAGTTAATTGTAGAGAAGTATATTTAGACTTGTGGTCGAGCGGCTTTTATAACTTGTAGTAGTTTCCCCACCAGATGTCATGTAGTGACGGGAGAGGTAAAGAATAGTATGGGACTATTTTTATTTGTCTTGGAAATATTAAACAGGTATAATAGTATAAGTCCTGGGTAGCTACCTCCCTGTCTCGCTATCTCTCTCTCTCTCTCTGTTCTAAAGCTAATCTCCGTCTCGACCTCTCTCTAGGGTCGCTTGTCTCCTTCTAAACTCTCTTTCCTCACATCTGGTGTAGTAGGGTGTGTGTGTCACGTATCTTCCTCATGGCAACAGAACTTTCTCACGAGAGGACTGCTGACAGCTAACTGAATCATCTCCTTACTGGCCGCTGTCGTCAGCTTTCCTCCGTGTAAGCGTTTAGCGCTGCTCGCTTCTCGCAAACACAACACCTTCTCATCATTTGACTTCCTGCTTCTATCTGTCTCTCTATCTATCTATTTATCTATCTATCTAGTATGATTTGCAATTATAATATGGAGACCTACCACATTGCTCTGCCGCGCAAAAATGGCGTACCATCGACATTTAATAGTTATAATATATTAATACATACTACATACACATTATAATGAACTTATAAGCTAATTAAGTGAAATACATAATATTGTAAAGTAACATAATTGTATGAATATTGTATACATATATTATTCATAGTAAATAGTGATTATTCAGTAATATTACATTTTAAATAAGTTGTATACATATTTGAATAAATGCAATATAATTGTGCAATGGTAATACTGCTAAGTTATACATTACATATTTGAGTTATCACTTTAGTAATGTCTAATATTTCATCTAACTTGTATGATGATACTGGTAATATAGAATTGTGCTATAATTGTATGACTTATAATATTGTACTAACATTGTGGTACTACATAATTGTAACATTTTATGAATTGTTACCAAATATTGTGTTAATGCATAATTGTGTTGGCCTTATAATCATAGTTACATAAAAGTTACATCTTGTTAATGCAACTGTTTTGTCGTTACATAATTGTTACATATCGTTTGTAGGTACATAATTGTTGTTAAAGTTACATAAAAGTTACATCTTGTTAATGCAACTGTTACATAATTGGCAAAGTGTAACATAATGCAATCGTTTGTCGTTACATAATTGTTACATATCGTTTGTAGGTACATAATTGTAGTTAAAGTTACATAAAAGTTACATCTTGTTAATGCAACTGTTACATAATTGGCAAAGTGTAACATAATGCAATCGTTTGTCGTTACATAATTGTTACATATCGTTTGTAGGTACATAATTGTAGTTAAAGTTACATAAAAGTTACATCTTGTTAATGCAACTGTTACATAATTGGCAAAGTGTAACATAATGCAATCGTTTGTCGTTACATAATTATAATATGGAGTAACAATTGTAATAACTGCAGTCCTAACATATGCTGCGGTCGATGATAGTGATGATGTGTCGTGCCACTTGTATGTGGAGACAACAATTTGCTTTTTTTTGTTTGTAGTTTATGTGGTATTTTGGCTTATGTAGTAACACTTACACTTATTTTCATTTGTTTGTTATGTGATCTTACTCTATTTCTCTTTTTTCTGTTTTACTTTTCTTTCTTTCTTTCTTTTTGTTTTTTGTATGTATTGATTTTCCATAGTTTGTTTCTCTTTGCTTGTGTACGCTTTTTTCCATGTTGTTCATGGTTACATAATTACTGGCTAATTTCCTTGGGATACTTTTTCAAAGTTTAGTTTATATTGCACAGATACTATAAAAAGATATTATATAGTCCCATATTTTGTTATTTTATATAAAAAAAAATATATATACATATATACAGTATTAACTATACACACTGACTTGTTCACCTGTACCTCTCGTGAGTAATATGTGTGTCAGCACTGTGTGGAAATCATTGTCTTCACGATTGTGTTGAAGATGTTCACTCTTGCTAACGGCATTTGTGTTGGCCATTTTTTTTTTTTTTTTTAGTTTACCTTGTAACTTAATTTATATGTTTCCACTAGGTAGCTTTAATTAATAAATGTTTAATACAGTTCTTTTAATTGCTCACTGAGTAACTGTGATGGTATATTTTCTTTATCGCTTGTAGATATAATAATGTATAGTTGTATGTATGAAACACGTATTTTATGTAGGTATAAATGGTAACACTCGTTGGTAGTAAATAAATGTTATAATAAATGAATGAATATATACAGTGTAGAATATTTATTGTTGGTGATTATTTAGTGTTTGAGTTATGCAGATAACTGAAGTAAGTATGTGTATTTAAACTGTAACTATACAGCACGTTTTATATGTTTGTGCAGAAGCTTATTGTCTATCACTGTGTATTGTATAAATGAAGTAACTATGTAACTTACTAATTTTTACCGTGGTGGGAAATGGTGTGAGTGGTGGTGCAGGTGGTGTGTTGACTGACGTGGCGTCTGTTCAGCAAGCACGCATGATGACCTCAACTTCCCACACTGGTAGCTGTGGTGAGTGAATGAGTAGCGATGAGTAACTTGAGTGAAGACGAGTGAGTAAGATGAGTTGTGAATATGGACTTGGTGTTTGCTTCGTCGTCCTGACCTCTTCACACCTGCGTAAGCGTTGGGGGTTGGGTGGATGTAGCAGAGAGAAGAGAGTGAGGTCTGGTGGTTATGAGTTGTGAGTCGTCTCTCACTCTTCGTTTGTTTGTTTGTTTGTTTGTATGTTTTCTTTCTTTCTTGATGTATTCTTGGTCCTTTTTTCTTGTGATTTACTCGTTGTAGGATGAAGACTGCCGCTACTTGTAGGTGCGTGTAGAAGATTATACAGACGACGTAGAGTTGTTAATTGTAGTTGATTGTAGATGGTTGTAGTTCGCTGATTCGTCGTAGACTCGTAGACTTTGTAGACTATTCGCACTGTAGGCTGTATTTTGTAGGATTCAATGTTGAACTGAAGCTAATCTTGTAGAGTCTCGGTTGCTTTTTGTAGAAATTTGCTTTTAATTCGGAGACGATGTCCGCAGATTTGCTGGTTTGTCGTTAAGCTACTTGCAAGGCGTCGAGTGATCTCTTGACCTCTGCATCAGCGTAATGATCTGGGAGACGGAGGGGGCAGGAGCTGATATTGTTGGTTGTTGTCAATCTTGATATTTTGTAGGAATTTAATGTTGATTCGTAGACGAGGTTCGTATACGTTCGCTGCTACCAAATGTCATAAAGACTTTGTAGTTAATTGTAGAGAAGTATATTTAGACTTGTGGTCGAGCGGCTTTTATAACTTGTAGTAGTTTCCCCACCAGATGTCATGTAGTGACGGGAGAGGTAAAGAATAGTATGGGACTATTTTTATTTGTCTTGGAAATATTAAACAGGTATAATAGTATAAGTCCTGGGTAGCTACCTCCCTGTCTCGCTATCTCTCTCTCTCTCTCTGTTCTAAAGCTAATCTCCGTCTCGACCTCTCTCTAGGGTCGCTTGTCTCCTTCTAAACTCTCTTTCCTCACATCTGGTGTAGTAGGGTGTGTGTGTCACGTATCTTCCTCATGGCAACAGAACTTTCTCACGAGAGGACTGCTGACAGCTAACTGAATCATCTCCTTACTGGCCGCTGTCGTCAGCTTTCCTCCGTGTAAGCGTTTAGCGCTGCTCGCTTCTCGCAAACACAACACCTTCTCATCATTTGACTTCCTGCTTCTATCTGTCTCTCTATCTATCTATTTATCTATCTATCTAGTATGATTTGCAATTATAATATGGAGACCTACCACAGTACTGGTAGTAGCCCAGTTCCATCTGGAAAATCAAACAGGCAATAGCGCACTGGTGCCAGGTGACACGTGAGGGCCGCAGAGCATCAGCCGTCTGTTGGTGTGTCGTGAACGAGAATTCTGTCCTGTGCCAGAGTAATATATATATATATACTGTACATAACTGATGGGAGGAAACAGTGACAAAAAAAAAAGTACTGTAGTGGTTATGTGTTTCTCTCTCTCTCCCTCTCTCTCCCTCCCCCCTGTGTGTGTGTGTGTGTGTGTGTGTGTGTGTTTGTTACGAAAGCATTGTAATAAAGCCAACACTGAATCATTTCACGACCAGCGGGACTGTACTGTACTTACTTAGAAGCACATCCTTGTAAAGGATAATTAATTCACTCTTTCACAATATTTACTCCTTGTTTTAACACCATTAGAGAGAATATTTATATTATATTTTTTTGCTGTCATATGAATATGCAAAGTATTTCATCATTAGAACAAAAAAAGAGATGATAATCGTGTATTATTGATGCTCTTTAGATAATGCAGAAAACCTATGTCACTCTGGATATGTGAGTGGTTGGGAAGATGTGTGGCTTCTTGCAGGACAAGGTAGGGGACGGGCCTATATTGCTTGTAACTTAGAATACTGTGGATGCAAGAGGAATCTTCCCGACTTGGTAAGTTTGGAAACTTGCACGAGTTGACAATTTCCTTCTTTTTTTTTTTTAATTGACTAAGAAACACATGACCCTGGGTGCCATTGGTGGTTTATTGGAAATATATTATAAAGAATTGTAAACAATGTACTTTTTGCTTATTTAGGCATAAAATAATTATTGAATTGCAATATCATCATCCTCTTTTATTTTTATTCTCCTCGACCTCTTCCCCTTTTTCATTAAAATTCATCTTCCCATTTCGGTCTCCTTCCATACTCTCGACTTCAATTTGTCATTTCATTCCTACTCTTTCTCTCCATCCCCTCCCACTCCCCCTCTCCTCCTCCATGTTCTCCTTCCTCCATCATCTAATCCCTTCTGCACAGCGATTGCTCTTCCCTTCTCCTTTTTTCTTTGTATTTTTCCTTTTATACTTCATACTAGGCGTTAAAAAGCCAAGTTATTTGTATTTGCAATCCCTTTGCCCATCTAATATCTTTTAGCTTCCGTCTCTCTCTTTCAGTCTTTTCCTTTCTTTTCAGCCTGTTTTTCTCTCCCTCCTTTTCTCTTTCTTCGTGTCCTTTTCCTTTCCCTTACATAGTTGTCTCACTCCGGTGACACTTTCTTTAATGAATTTCTTTCCCCTGTCTGCTGCAATCCCTCCGCCTTTTTTTTTCTCTCTCTCTTTTTTTTACCCCTCTTTTAATGTTATTCCTTCACACTCCCCCTCCTCTCTCTCTCTAACTGTTGTCTTAATGTCTTTTGTCATTCTATTGCAATATTCGCCATAATTTTATATCACTTTACCTTACGTCGTCATTTTTCTCTTGGCATCCCCCTCACCATTTAGCACTCATTTTGTGTCGCCTTGTTTTGTTTACTCGACATTTCTATTCTGTGTCCTGTCTTCCTGTGTGTCTTTTTATCTTCTTTAAGTCTGCATCTGCGTTCCTCTTCGTTTCCCATTCCTTCCTTCTCGTTCCCGCTGGACTCTGTATTTTTGTTTCCTATCTTTCTGTTTTCCATGTTTCTATTTCCCTCTACTTTTTTTCTTTCCTCCTCGTTTCTCTTACCATTCTGTTCCAACTGATCCTTTATTTCAGCCGCTTCTTTTTTAGTCATATAATATTTCGTCGTTCATCTCTCCCTTTCTGTTTTTTTTTTTTTTTTCGCTTCTCATAATTTTCTTTTCGATAACTTTTTTTTTTTTTTTGTCTCATTTCCATTTTCCATTCTCTTTAGTCACTCAGTCCTTTTTGTTTCTCGTATTTCCTTCTACTCAGTCAGAAAAGTGTTATCACTTACCATTCCTTCTCCATTTTCTTTGTTCACTGCTTCCTCTCTTTCTCCCACTTCCACTTCGTTTCTCTCCCTTTCCTCCTCAGGCAGTCGCTCTTATTACGTTCTGTTCCTCCTACCTCCACCTACTCCTCACATCACTTCTTCTTTATTCCTACTTTTCCCTTTTAGATATTTCATCTCTTTCCCTACCTTTATATGTCTCACTTTATGTTTCCTTTCCTTCCTCTTCCATCAATGGTATGAATCCAGTGATCATTTTATTAAGTTATGTTATCCTTTTGCATCCTCCTTTTCCCCCTCCTCCACCGGCTTTTCTTTCTGCGTCTCCATCTTTCTTCTTTTTCCTCTGGTTCTCTCTTTCCTTATTAATCATTTGTCTTCCTTTCTTCCTACGACTATAGAAATAAAATACAAGCAGTTTCTTTTATTGTGTTATTTCTTTGCATCATCATCATTCCTCACCTACTTTATTGTCTGCGTCTTCTTGCTCATTCTTTTCATTTTCCTTTATCTCGGTCTCTTCCTTCTTTCTTTCTCTTCCCTTCCTCTTTCATCTATTGTATTAATTCAGTGATAGTTTCAATACATTATCCTATTTCCTTCTTGTATCTTTCTCATTCTTTTTTCTCTACATTTCCCCACTTTTGTTTCTCTTACTTTTCCTGCCTTTCTGTCTTTCACTTCCTCGTCTTTTCTCTTTCTTTCCTCTGCCTAAGGTATAGCCCTAATTTTATATAATTTCAGTAAGTTCATATTCTCTCTTCTTGTGTCATCCTCCCCCCTTTTTTTGCACTGCCCTCTGTTCCTTCCTCTCAGATTCCCCTTTGGTGTCTCCCCATTCCCCTTCTTTTCTCTTTCCCTCTTCCAACTGTAGACTAAATCCAGTGCCGCGTCCTTTTATGCTATTTCTATGTTTGCATTATCCACTGTCTCCAACATTTTTCTTTCTGCGTCACTCTGTAGTCGTATGTTCATTTTCCTCACAATGGATCTCACGTTTCCTTTTGTATCTTTCTCTTTCTTCTCTTAGCAGTGGTGTTAAGCCAGCCGTGTCTTTCATCATGTCATTTGTCTTGTGCCTTCCTTCTCCCTCTCTAAACTTGGCATTTTGGATTTTCCTCAGTTTTTTCTCTCTCCAGTATTTTCCTCCTTATCTCACTTTATGCCGTTCATTTCCTTTCCCTTTGTCTTCATTTTCTTTCTCATCTGTCACCATTCAGTAGTGACTTTTAATGCAGATCTTTTTTTTATATATATTTTCTTTCCATTACCCTCTCGTTTTTCTCTAGATTTTCTTCGATACTTCTGTTCTTTTCTTCCTGATTCTCATTCTGTCTTTTGTTTCTTTTTCCTTCCCCTTTCACAAGTCACTGTCAATATAGTTTGTCATTTCTCTTGCCTTCCCAATTACTCCCTCTGCCTTATTTTTCATTTATTGACTACTTTTGTTCTCTCCTGGATATTTATCTTCTTTCCTACCCTTCGTTCTGTCTTTCCTTTATTTTCCTATTCGATTCCTACTTCTTCCACCAGTATTCTTAATACAGAGTCATTTTACCACTTTCTATTTACTGTGTATCATACCTCCTTACTCTCTTCGATTTTTTTTTTCCTTTCCTCTCTTTGTTTCTCAATTCTTCCTCTTTTTTTCCTTCTTTTATCTTCCAGCAACAGTCGTATGCCAGCGCCATTTTCTTTTGTTTTATGTCTTTCCCCTTCCTGTTGCTTATTTATGATACTTCTAAATTTCTTGTGTAGATAAAACCTAAATCCAACTATCTTTTTTTTCTTTTAAATGTTATCCCGTATCTTTTTGTAATTCTTTATCCTCCAGCAAGTTCTAATCTAACCACTCACATTTTTTTAACATGTATCTTTTTGACATCATCCTCCCCACTAACCCATATTATTGCGTCTCCTTCTTTACCTTCAATATTCTGTTTCCCATTTCTTCCTCTTTGTCTTTTCTTCACTCTTCGCTTTTCTTTTCTTCCTCTTCAATAATCGTTTTAATCCACTGAAAATATCTTTTTTTCATTTCTCCCTTTAATGTTTTCTATTTACAGGTTTTTACTTTCTTCCAGTATTTCTCTTTTTTCCCTTGTTTCCATCACTTCTTCCATTCTTTTTTCTATTTCCTTCCTATTCCAAGAATCGCTATAATCCAGTGGCATTTTTTTATGTTATGTAATTTCTCTGACTCCTATCTATTCATTTCTTTTGCGGGCCCGGTCTTCCTCTCTTCAGTATTTCTCTCGTCTTCCTTTCTTTCAGTCTCTCAATTTTTTCTCTTTTTCCTTAATCTTCCAACATTTGCCTCAGTCTACTGGCGTTTTCATCAAATCATGTCAATTTTCTTTTGGCGTCCCTCTTCCTCTTTTATTTTTTTTCTGATAATTCCATTTTTTATCACATTCCATTTCTCCTTCTACTTCTCCCTCTTCTAGCTTTTTTTTTTTTGCTCCTTTCCTTTTTTTTCTTCAATTTTCTTTTCATGTCTTAGACTCTCTTGTCGTCCTTGTCTCTCTTGTGGGCCTTGTCTCCCTTATCTTCCACCACCAGAAGCTCTCTTAATCCTGTGTCACTTCTTTATCTCATGACATTCTTACTCCTTCATCGCCCACAATCTCTTTCGTTTCTTTTCTCCTCCAAGTTCCATTCCTTAGGGTCTCCTTATCTCCATCTTTTTTGTTTATACCCCTTTTTGTCTAGCACTTTTTAATTTTCTTTTATAAAGTTCATTATATTGCCTCATATCAGCAGAGGCCAAATATAGTGCTTATGTTAACTGTTACTTCCTCACTCACCTTCATGCACTCCATCACTCACTCTCTCACTGAAATACTAGACTCACTCGAAGAATTGGATCCAAGCCTATTGAAAGGAGTGTTAGGAAAACGAACTTTGCACAATGGTAGACTCCACCCTGAGCCATGTTTCAGGCGGGATGATGAGCTCCAAAAACCTCCCACCACGGAGGCAGCGGCTCTCAGGTGTCCCATCCAAAACCGTTTGGCACGGTCATTTTACTTGGAAATACGATTTTTGCACAATAATAATTATAGCTTCACTCACACCAAATTAAAAGCCTGGTGTGACCCTCGTGGGGGCCGCCTCCAACAGTGGGGTAGCCTATGTGATCTAAGACAAAACTGATACGCAAGGCCAAGCTTCTTAACATAAGGATATTGGTAATATCCCCTTGGCCATCTTTTGGAAACATTGTAACCAAGGAGGGTTGCTCCTCAGGGGGAAGGTGGTGGTCCTTTGAGTTGCAGGCAAACCCTTTATATTCGCCCATAGTTTTAAGCTTAGAGGCACGATACTTTGCGTATTGGTAGGTGTTTACTCAGGCCACCTTTTAAGCAGGGTGGGAACCCAGATGACCACCCCTGAGGACGTAGTGGTGGTGAGCAATGCCATAATACATTTACTTAACAAAAATTAAGCTTTGCTCAATGGTAGATCTTCACTGGGGCCAAGTTTGAGGAATGGTGAGACCCCTAAAATCCACCCTCTACTGTGTGGGTCGTGGCCCTTGTGGTCCTGGCCAAAGTCATTATGCACGGTCAGAGTTTGTATGTAGACAAATGAAACTTTTCACAGCAGTAATGTTTCACTTAGAGCAGAATTTTTAGACGATGAAATCACCTTGGCTAGCCTTTCCACGTCCCCCGTGGTAATTATTTTTTCCCTTTTCAATACTGCAGGGGTAAATAGAGCTACCAAAGGTGTCCTTTGTCTTGTTTCACCATTCCAGTGCTTGGGTGATGAGCATTCTAGGCAATGAATTTTTCTAAGAGGAGGAGGAGGAAGAAAAGGATGAGGAGGAGGAAGCGTTAGCTAGTAGGTAGGGGGACTGGAGCTTTAATTTCTGGGGATGACAATAACATTGTGTTAGAAATTTTCGTATGACAAATTATAATAATACTTTCATTTGCTGTTTAACTCAAGGTTTAATAAAGTTCCTTTCTGTGGAGTAGAGTTGCACAGTTATCCTGTGCTTGTGATGCTGGAGCGTCTCTAGGAACATTATCTACTTCAGTGAACCCTTATGATAAGGTCCTGAAGCTCCAACGTTATGTCCGTAGACTGTAGCGAGCCCCAGACTAGGGCTGCGAAGATCCTGGATCCATCTAACGCGTTGTATTCATTTTTCCTTTTCCTTGTTTTTGTCTTTCCTTTCATATTCTTCTCGCTTTCCATTTTTCTCCGGTATTCCTCTTAATTTAGAACTGTCTGATCTTTAAAACCATTTTTATTGTTGTTCATCAGTTTCTCCCTCAGACTTTTTTTTCTTCCACTGTTCTTTCTCCGATATTCTCTTCCATTTCTGTCTGCCCTTTTGTCTCTCGTGATCTTCCCCTTTCCTTTCCCGTGTTACTGTTTAAATGTTTTTGCTTTTGATCTTGTGTCCGTTTTCATATTCTATAAGAAATTTTCAACCACGACAGTCTCACTCTATTTACATTTGCTTCATGTTCTTCTATACTCGATTTTTTTTTCCCTTATGGCTTCTCTTTTTCTTCCCTTTCTTTTGTCTTATGACATTGCTCTTCCTATACCAATTCCTCACACGAAGGTTATATTGTCTTAATGTCTTCTGGTTTTCTTTATCCAGAATACTGTTATCCCCTTCTTATTTTTTTTTTTTCGTCTGTCTTTCTCTTCTTTCTCTTTTCTTCCTTCCTTCTTCCTTCAAACTTTTTCAAAATCTAGCCCTATTTATTAGTTGATAATTTTCTTTTCTTATGTGTTTCTTACTTTTATTTTATCGCTTCCTTCATTACTTCTATATTTCTTTCTCCCTCATCGCTTATTTCTGCATTTCTTCTCTCCCTTCCTGTCGCGCCATTGTTTCTGCCAGTTCAGTAACATTTATTGAATTTCTCTCACTTGTGGTCAAGGAGACAAACCCAAACTTCAGCCATGGATGTGACATAGGCTATGATTATATAAATATATTTTTTTTTCATAAAATGATTCTCCAGAACCTATATTTTAAGAATTCATTGTGTGCCATCTTGACATCTTTAGGAAAATTTTTTTATTCACCTAACAAATGTGGGGGTGCTTTGTGGTAGGTGGGGACGCTCACCATCCACTCACATGATGTATTGCTGCTGTCGGGTGTCTACCCTTTCCTCTCCTCCACCCTTCTTTCCTCCCATCCTCTTCTGTCTTCCTTTCCTTCATTCTTTCCTTGTCCTTCTGCCTGCGGGTAACTTTACACTCCCTCTTCTGTCTTTCTTTCCTTCATTCTTTCCTCTTCCTTCTGCCTGTGGGTGACTCTATACTGAGTGACAAGCCAAATGGTTTCCTTTACACCAGGAAACCATTTACTACGCTGGGTGGTTACCATATAACCAAATTTTGGGGCCTGGTGGTTTAGTGGGTAATAATTGCGATCCAATCGGATTGAGCCCGTGAAGGTTTATATTCAAGGGGTTGTTGGGGTTGATTGCTCATGTAATGCCACTCAGGGATGAGTGAGACTGGTCACTCTAATCTTAAATGTCGGGACCAACTGCCTAGCCCTGGGCTCCTACTCTCCTCATGGAGCAATGTAGGATTTTTCTTTTTGAATAACAGAACAGAGGAAGGAAAAAAAATGATTAAAAAAAATAATCTATACACCAGATTACTGGTGTCCTCTGTTCATAAAATATCTGTAACAGTTAGACTTGAACAGCTGTAGGTTGAAGATTGTAGGGAAACAACTCTGGGGAAGCGCGTTCCAAAGAGATGCAGTTCGAGGAATGAAAGAATTCTGATAGGCAGAAGTTCTGCAATACGGCTGAGGGATATTCCAGTCATGAGCGCTACCAGATGCCCGTGTAGCACGAGGGAAGGCATGGAGAGGTGGCACCATGGACGCAACTTCGTCTGAGCATTTGCCATAAAAATATCTGTAAAATAATGCAATGGAGGCAACATGCCTTCTTAATTGTAGGGGAGGTAGTTTGTTTGTAATGGCAGGGTTGTTAATAATTCTAACAGCTTTTTTCTGAATTTTGTCTAGTTGTTTTAATGCAACCTCTCCACATCATTTCACAAGGGTGAGCAATATTCAAACTGAGAGCGCACATGACTCTTATAAATTATAGCTAACTACTTGTCAGTGAATAAGTTACGAACTCTGTACAATAATCGAAGTTTCTTTGAGGCAGTTTTAGCAAGTGATCTAACATGAGAGGTCCAGTTAAGGGCATTGTTAAGTGAGACGCCGAGAATTTCAATACTTTTGGAGATGGGAATATTAGTAGCACTGAAGGTAATATACGAATCTGACAACATCTGTCTATTAGTAAATTCTACATATTTAGTTTTACTAGCATTAAAAGAGACAAGGTTATTTTGTCCCCATTCACTGATCGTAGATAGGTCTTGATTTATGGAGATGGCTGTACTGAGTTCAGATGTAGAGATATCAGACTTTGTAAATGGGTGTCTGAGTGTGAATGAACTATGTAGTATTGAGTCATCTACATATGAGTGGATGGGATTGTGGGTGACAGATAAGGGATCATTAATATTAACCAGGAACAGTGTTGGCGCCAGAACTGATTCCTCTGGCACACCAGCGTTAATTGGGTGGAAATTGGAATGTTCTTCGTCTACTTTTACTCTTATTTTCCTGTCACTGAGATATGAGGAAATCAAAGGAACAAAAGACTTTAGCCCACAGCAAGGGATGGATGATGGATGGATGGACAAAATAAGTTTTATTATGAGTCGGTTATTGGGGAAAAAAAAAAAAAACGCACTCAGAGGCTGCTACTCTTCTAATGGCCAAATTGGAACATTTCAAACACTCATTATATGGGTAATTGTAGTATACACATAAAAAAAAGAGGTATGATATTCCTTGACTCTTTAAGTCTTACAAGTCACACAAAATCACACAAATTAATAATAACATAGCGTATGCATGTGCAATGTCATTCACATAATTTGTATTCAGTAATTATAATTTCTTCATCATCGTCATAATCATCATCTGCATCATTCTGGTCCTCAAATTGACTGCAGGACATCATGGATTTTGTGTGCTTATTTGCACAGCTGTCATCAGCACCACACTTACAGTATGATGTACGGGGCAGGACACTTACATGTCAACTGCATCTTTGGCTTGAACATGGGTGTGATGATTTACAGCTGCAAGCAATACTTTGCAGAACTGAAGGTGGTGCAATGGCTGAAGGACCAGCAACAGGAGTCAAGATATTATTCTCAATCTTCCAACAACCATACTGTGTTACGTTAACATCTGGGGGTGCCATCTGACCAGCTGCCCTTCAGCTCAGAACCTGAAGACGGGCACGTCTGATGTGTTGAACTGCAGCAGCATCCGTTGGTGGAAGACTCTTTATCTTGGGTGGTTCTTTCTTCTTGCTGAATATTGAATACCTCAGATTTGCAAGAGATAGTGACCCTGTTCCTCCGTATAAGCTTGATATGAAACAGAGACCTTCATTAATCCATATTTCTTCTGGAGCCAGGGGATTTGCAAATTTCCTGAGGGTTACTTTGTAGTTCAGAATCAAGTTGATTGCAGTTAATTTTCCTTTGCCAAAGGGATATAGAACACTGTCACATCCAGAAAGTGCATGGGTTGCCAACAGGTCTAAACACTTCTCTTCCAGATTCTCAGCTGTTGCCTTAATGTCTGTGATCTTTCCATCATACTTTTTCATTATCACATGCGCCGATGGTTTGTGGATTCAGCAGAAATATAGCAACAGGACAAAAATGTCTGTATCGTCAGCTAAAGTCTGGATATGGCCTTTACTTTGATGCAGCTTGAGAAGATAGCTAATAATGGTCACATCTGCTTCCTCATGAGTATAAGGACTTCCTTCTCCTGTCAGACTGAGTGACTGGTGGCTATGCTCCATGTCACATATGAAATTGACCAGTGATTTCTTATTTTGGTCACACTTCATGATAGCCTCTCTTGCAGGCAGAAGACTGTCACGTCTGAGTGGATGCAGAATTGCCTCCTCCTTGGTAAATTGGTTTAGCTTGTATGACCCTATTTTTTATGGGACTTGGCACAGATTTCATCAGAATTTTGCAGAGCTAACACTGACACAAGATCATCATTATTTGCCACAACTAACTTCAAGCTTGCTGGCAAACGCTTCCGAAAACAGAGCATACTAGCACATCTTTTCACTTGTAGCAATCTATGCATTAGTCTAGCTCTTTCTTTTCGAATGAGGCAGGATTTATCATCCTGAGGCACTTCAGCAGCAGCAGAAGTTGAGTCTTCAGACTGGAAAGCAGATGACAGAGAATCCAAGTACTCTTGATACAAGTCATGTATTTCTATGGAATTCCATTTTCTGGAAGAAACATCTCTTATTTTTTCAACAATATGATTAAATCCAAGATCAGCTGGGCTGACTTTCTTGACTTGCACTGATGAACGTGATGCAGCAGAATTATTGCGTTTTGAAGTAAACTTATTAAAAGTCCTCATGGTATTGGGCATCTGTTGCATGCAAGTCAGAGAGGCGCCATGTATTCTCAGTGACACTTCTTGAGCTTCTGAATCGCCCCCCCCTTTTTTTTTTTTACATTTTTCTAGAAGTCCCTCTTTCATTTCCTTGGTTTGACATTGCATCACCTTCCTCCATCGATATGGATGCCTTAGATCTTTGGGGAAACGCTCACAACCACAGATAAGGCAATGTGATCTATACTGGAATTGCCTGAATTCAGATTGTCTTTTCTTGGGCTTTTCCTTGTGTGGGGCACTTGATCCCAACCGTTTCAGCTCTCTCTGAATGTGAGTTTTAGATGTATATGTGGAAACACACGAGCTGTGACATTTTATTTAAAAACTTGGTTCATCATCTAGCTTCTTTCTTAAGTCTAAGTGCAAGGTTTCCTGTCTTGTAATGCTTGCCTCAGTAATGCTGCATATTCTTTGGGCACCACCTGTAATTAAATTGTGTGTCCTGTTGCACTTGAAGAAGCATCTGTCCTTGTCTTCCATATTCATTTAATTTTACTAGTTCAGATGAAGCCTCTGCAGAATAAAATAAAACAAGTTTAACATTAATAACTGAATTCGATAAGTGAAACTGATTGCATTTTGGACCATATTTATATTTATATTTAATTTGATATTTATATTCATCTTCATATTTATATTCTTTATAATTTGGACCATATTTATCATGTTTTTAAGAAAAATCACAAACAACAGGTCAATTATTTTCAAGTGCATCAGAAGCCTATGGTTTATCGATGTCACAGTCGCCATCTTGAATCTGGCTGAAAAAAAATTTCCCGTACCTGACAAGGTGGCACTCACCTGATCCTCTATCTATGGACCCCCAACAACCATTTTATGTAAAAAAAATGTAATCATACCCCATGTCACACCTATGTATGTTATTCTTTTCCATCTCCTCGTTTCTCTGCAAAAGTTCTCTTCCTGTAGTTTGCTTTCCCCTTTCCAAAAGCTCTCTTCATCCTCTGCCACTTTTTATCTCGAGATAACTTTCTTCTCCTGTTTTCCTCACTCCATATTCCTTATCCTTGTCCTAAATGTTCTTGTTATTTGTTTTTATCATTCAAGTATCTTACTGACCATTTCTTTGTAACAATTCACTCTCCTTCCTATCCTCCTTCTCTCATTCTTTCCCCTTTCATCATTTTTCTTCCACCTGCCAGTCTTCCTGTCCCTGCCCTCCCCCCTCTCTCTCTCTTTCTTTCACACTCTCTCTCTCTATCCTTATCCTTCAGCATGTAGAATTAGATCTCGTAGTAATAGTCTGCTCAATAACAAGCAGCCTCGAAAGGACCACAATGACTGTTACTGTTTGTTTTTCTTTGTACTCTTCTGTACTCTCTCTCTCTTTTTTTCTCTCTCTCTCTCTCTCTCTCTCTCTCTCTCTCTATCGATTTTATTCACCAGAGATGGAAAAATGAGCCTGACTTAACATAGTCACCATCGACTGTTTATGTTTCGGGCAACTTCATTATTGTATTCCGTGTAACACCAAATCATTTTATTCACCTGTGAGTAAAAAGAACCTAACTGTTAGCATGGTGTTCCTTCATCTAGCCATTGTTATTCTATCTCTCCATTGCCAGACGCCGTTCTAATTTTCTCTTACTCCCTACTGGTTTTTTTTCCCCAGCTATTCCTCAACCACGTAAAGTTCTGCTATGTTTGTTCTTCATATTCAACATTGTTTTAATGTGTCCTCTCCATCTGCTAACCTTTTCTCCATTTTCCACCAGTATTAGAGCATGTTTATCTTTTTTCTTCTCAGCTGCTTCCCGTAATACCCTGTCTAACCTTTCTGACCCTCCAAAACTGTTCCTTACACTCCCTCCACTTTTCATAATTATACACTCAGAGAACTTCCAAACCTCTCATTCACTCCTTTCTTACTCTTTTTACTAGTCTTTTCACCTCTGTTTATTTCCCTACATATGACTCTCTTTTTCGTCTTTCCACATCGTCCTTTCCTCTATTTTCCATCCAGTCATTTGTATGTTCTGTTTCTCTGTACCACAGTTCGTTTCACCCTTTCATTCCACCACGCTGTTCCTTGCACCCAGTTACGTCTCGTCTTCATCGCAACCGCTAGCTCACATGTTGCACATATTTTTTCTGTGAATACCTACACATGCCTACCCTTTCCTCCATTTGCGCCATATCATATCCATCCAGCAGCTTCCATACTTCTATCTACTATGTTATTCATGTTATTCACTCTCCCTTATTTTCACCTCCTTCACTTTCTTCGCCTCATAATTTATCCCATGCATGGTCTGTCATTATCACCCTTTTTCATCCAGTGTTCCATTGTTCATCCTTTCTCTTTTTTGCCCCATTAATGCTTACAGCTCAGTCAGCAGACCTCATTCACTTCCAGTTTCCTTCCGTTTTTTACTTTTTCTCTCTTCCGCTTCCTCGGTCTCGTTCTTTTCTTCGCTTTTCTCTTCCTCGTACTTCTTTACCTCCTTCCTCCAACTTCTCTTCCCCCTCCTTCTTATTCTGCTCCATTGATTATTTCTCCTAATTTTCTATCTCTTCCTCCTCCTCCTCTCTTTGTTCTCTACTTCCCCAAGAATCTTTTTTCCAACCACACCTTCTCTTTTCCTCCTCTTTTCTCTATTGATTTACTTTTTTCTCTTCTCTCACCTCCATACCTCTTCTTTTTCCTCTTCCCTCCTCTTCTCCTTCCTTCTTCTATCCCCTCCTTCTCTCTTCTTTATCCCCCTTTCATATTTTCTTCCCTATTCTTTCATTCTCTTTTTTTTCTTATTTTCCTTTTGACGTTATCTTTTCCTTTTGCCTCTTCTTTGTACCCTTCACCCCATCATTATTCCTTTTATTTCGTCCTCTTTCTTTGTACCCAGACCTTTGATATTTTGCTCCATTTCACTTCCGCTCCATCAATATTCCTTACCCTCCTTTCTCTCCCCATTTGATTCCTTTAATTTGCTTTCCTTTACCTGTTTTCTCTTCTTCTCTGTTATTATTTTCTACTTTCATCGCACCCTTATAATTCCTCTCTCACTCTCTCTCTCTCTCCCTGTGTGTGTGTGTGTGTGTGTGTGTGTGTGTGTGTGTGTGTGTGTGTGTGTGTGTGTGTGTGTGTGTGTGTGTTGGGCATGACCCGCCCTGGTAAGGAAACCACAAGACATTCCAGTAATCTGGATCGCCCTGTTCGAATTAGTTGCAGTTCACCTGCTTGCCTGTCTCATCTCACTGTCCAACTGCCTCTCGTTTTAGTTGTCGCTGTTTCTTTCTTTCCTTACATTTTTAGCTGTCTATTTCTTTCTCATCTTTGTCTCCCATTGTCTGTCCGTGCTTTTCTGTTTCTGTCTTTTTGTCTAACTTTTTTTTTTCACTCTGTCGATCAGCTTACAGGTTAGGACAGACTTTTAGAACTGAAATGGTTAAGTACAGTCTTTGTTAATTCCTTGATAATTATGGGAATATGCTGATTTTAATACAAAATATTCGCAATACCAAAAATATCTACTGTGACTCCCCCGCCCATCTCTCTCTCTCTCTCTCTCTCTCTCTCTCTCTCTCTCTCTCTCTCTCTCTCTCACTGCAGTTCGGCGAGACTATCACCATTTGCTGCAAATAACCTTAAGAAGGATCTGCAGTTGCTCAGGGGCTAATGAAGGGAAGGATCGGTATTTTGAGTTGGCTTTGGAGATCTCGAAATGTTTCATCCCCAGCGATTTATCTTTATAAGTACAGGTAATTTCCTTGTATATTAGCAATGCAGACGTGTCGATATGAAACACGTATACCACATTCAAGGGAAAGTAAGATGATGGAAAGTATTTCGTTAAGATGGGTCAGAACTAAGTTTTCTCAGTCAACCAAAATATGACCTCATAGCTTACCCTTCCATGCACTATAAATGATATCCTCACAGTGAAGAGGTTTAGGGTAATTGGATTTCCGTGAGGACAGTTCCCTTGAAACACTGCTTGTAGCTGTAGAACTTGTGTTTCACTTTTCCCGTCGCTGAATTCCACCTACTTCAGTTATTAGTTTGGAATTGTGTTTGACGACGACGGCTACTGGAGCAACGATCTAGTGTCAAACTTCCTTCACTTTCCCCCTTATACTAATTATTGTTTAACTGAACAAGCGAGACCACGACAAACCATTTAGCTGAATGGTAAAGCACAGCACCAAAGTTTAATCTTAACTGAAGTTACTAAAGCCACAGCGGACCAACGAGCACCGTTAGATTGCTTTTGATAATGTAACAGGTGTTACTTACTTGAATTTTCTCGTAAGTCGCCAGTACGCTGCTGAATTTAAAAAAAAATCTCCAAACTTAGCACCCAAATTGGGTTATTATTAGAAGTAAAACTATGGCGAATCTGCGAACATTTCTGGAAAGCTTTGGTAATGTGTTAGTAAAGTAACCATTCTCAGACTTCCAAAGTGTGCATTAATATCGGGTAAGTGAGATGGCACACTGCTTTGAGGTAAAACACAATGTCAAGCTCGCTTCCTCAACACGTTCCACACTTTCAGGCACAAACGTCTACAAATTCACAATTCTTTACACTCGTTTCTTTCTTGGCATTCTTTTCTTACACTTTCCAAGTCCCGGCGTTTTCCTTTTTCTGAGAATTTCTCATGCATCTGTCTGTCATTTCCTCTTCACTTAAAAGCAGTGCTCATCACCTGTCCTTTCATTACATCCGACCTCGCAAAGGGAGAGATCAGGTGCTTTGTTTTGATAGATGTGTGTATGTGTGTGTGTTTGACAGAGCGTGTAGTTTTAATTGGAAAAGGAGTAACAGCAAATAGATGGAGAAATGTGTGTGCAGGAGGAACAGAGAGAGAGAGAGAGAGAGAGAGAGAGAGAGAAGAGCGCGCGCGTGTGCGTGCGTGCGTGCGTGCGTGCGTGTGTGTGTGTGTGTGTGTGTGTGTGTGTGTGTGTGTGTGTGTGTGTGTGTGTGTGTGTGTGTGTGTGTGTGTGTGTGTGTGTGTGTGTGTGTGTGTGTGTGTGTGTGTGTGTGTGTGCGTGCGTGTGCGTGCGTGTGTGTGTGAACAAAGTAACTCGGACAGGTGTTATCTGATTTAATAAAACATAGAGGAAAGGGTGACTGTTAAATAATGGATATAATTTGTATAGGTCATAGATCAAGGTTACAGAGCTTGATCGAAGTTTAACGTAGCAAAATCAGCTTGAAACTTTTAGCCAGTTTAGATCAAATTTGAGGGATGGGTTGTAGGTCAGGCAACAAAGAATGAATTTAATTCTGAGAACAATCAGTCCAAGACCAAGATCATAGGGAAAAGTCAAATTTCGAACTGTGTGATAGTGTGAACAAAATAATTAAAACAATTTCAATTTGATTATACTCAAACATAAGGGACAGTTTGAGAGTCAATCAAGGAGGAATTACATTTGAAATATCTAAGTTATTGGCCAAGGCAACATGGAAAAATCAACTAAAGCGCCTTTTTTTTCCGATTTAGGGCGAACTTTGTGGTAGTGCTTAGGGTATGTCAAATTTAAATGGATCCAATTTTGAGAACAGCCAGAATTCAAGGTCAAAGAGAAAGATAAAATTTCAAGGTCAGTGGGCACAATCAACTCAGTTTTGATCTAATTTGGTGGGAGGGTTAAGGGTTAGACAAAAAAAAAAAAAAAACATAAAATTTCAGGGCAATCAGCCGAAGTTCAGCGTCATAGGACAAAGTCAAATATTCAGCACTCATAGCAGTTGAGGGCAGGTGTTGCACTCTCTGAATCCTTCTTCTTGCGATATAAATGTTTTACTTCTATTTTTTCCCTCATTCACCATTTTCCTTACAAGCTTCTCTCTTTTCGAACAGGATCAATACTGTATATATGGCATGTAAACGTTCCAAATCAGACCGAGCATTTTGTACCCTCTTAGTAAACTATTTTTTTACATGAGAATATAGATACTCCGTAACAATATTTCACGGAACTGCAATATCAAAACACTGCCCTCTTTCCCTAATCCGTATTTCTTTTGTATATTTTACTCCACCACTGATTAGTTCCACTAGTTGCTCATGCACCTTTGTCATTTATTTGCCTCACTGAATACCAGTAACATCAAGTCTTTTCTCTCACTGATGCCAATTTTCTGTTTGTTCCCGTTTCAACCATTACATCTCTTACTCTTATTTTTTATATTAATATTTAATTCTAATTATTATTTAGTGTTACCTATATTTTTTCATTTTTTGAGTATTTTTCACTGTTCTTTCTCGTGCTGTTGCCATCCTGACTTTTCATCATCATCATCGTCGTCATTATAAATTCCTTATTAGAGATGGGGCGAGGTAGAATCCAGGGCCAAAGTAAAATGTATGCAGAACTGTGATGTGGCTTCCTCTCCCGTTCTTTTCTCCTGTTTTACCTACCAGTCGCCTCTTTCATTCGCCTTTTTATTCTTATTTCATTAATATTGTCACTCCGATGATGTTCCTCTTTCGTTATGGATACTGAATAGACGATATTTTGCAGCTTGGAAAGAACCCTTTCGAAAAGTCACTACTAAGCTGAAGAAAGTAATATCAAGTGGCAGAAGCAAAAAAAACACAAGGCACCATCGCAGTGAAAGGACTACTTGTTTTCTAACATTTCACAACAAAACCGTATCAACTGTCCTCTCCCATCATTTCATTCTCGTTTTCTGCCCTCTGCCCTCGTTTCACTTTGCTTTTTCAGTCTTCATATCCTTACCTTCTATCCTTCCACCTTCCTAGTTTACGTTCATCGATCTTAAGATAATCTCTCTTTCCCTATCCCCTCATCCCCAGCCTTCCTTTCTCTGTTCCTATCAGATTTCTCTCTCATTCTAGCTATCACTGTCTCTATTCCCATTCCTTCCTTTAGGGTTTATTTTCATCAGCCCTTTCCTAACATAATCTCTTCGCAATATCAGATCGTTTCTTCTAACGTTGCTTTCATCTCCCCTTTCTTTCCTATTCTTATATATTTCTCCTCTATCTAACAGTCACGTCACATGTTTATTAATTTGTGTAATTCATTCTTCCTAATTAATTTCAAAGTAACTCTAGTGTTATCACCGCTCCCTCTTCTCTTCTCCTCTCACCTTGCTCTCCAGTTGTTCCAATACCTATCTATTAAATAGATAAAGATTTTATTTTATTCCTGCTGCATGGGGGTGATTAAGCCTAATTTTAGGTAAGAGGTTACATACAATTTTCATTAAGCTCCTTCAGTATGAATGGCCTTCCTTAAACACAGTGGTCAGGTGGCTGCAGGATTATAGCAGAAAACAAGTCCTCAGGCAAAACGGCTTATCTCCTATCCTTCATCATCCCTCCAACTTTACTTCCATCAATCTTTCTCTAACTTCACTTCACAAATCTATTAACTCATTTCTTTTCGCGTTCCTAATATCGTTCCAACCTTTCTTATTACTGTATTTTTTTCTGCCATAACTTAATATAACTTACCTTCGCTATGCAGTCTTCTCTTTCTTTGCTGTTTCAGAAGTTCTCTAATCCCCCCTACCATTGATTCTGGGCACTCTGTTTTCCGACATATATACCCTTCTCAATCCTGTCTCCTCCTCCTCTCTCTCTCTCTCTCTCTCTCTCTCTCTCTCTCTCTCTCTCTCTCTCTCTCTCTCTCTCTCTCATGCAGTTTTTCATCCTGCCAATCAGTCGGTCAATATCGACAACGGCTCCTTTTTCTCCCTAACATTTCTCGTACGGGAAGTTGAAGGAACTGAACAAGGGAAGGAGAGACAAGTGACGAGGATGGGGAAAGGGAGAGAAAGATCTTGAAAAAAAAAAATAATAAAATGGGTTGGAAGGAGGACGGGGAAAGAGAGATGGACCAGGGTGAGGGAGGAAGGAAGGATCCTTGGTCACTGCCTTGTTTGTATTGACGCATTTCTCCGCTCGTTTATAGCGTGCCACGCCCAGCCTCTCACCATTTTTTTGCTGAAGCCACTGGTAGATAGATAGATAAATAGAGACGGTAGATCAGTAGATGGATGGAAGTACTGTAGATATATACAATATTGGTAAAAATATAAGACAGAAAAACCTTTCCCTCCTGCACTTCCATGGGAGTATTATGGAATCGAATTGTTTAGTACCAGTTTTGGATGAGGCTGAGGTGGGCATTGGCAAAGGCTCCCATGGCTGTTTGTTTTTAAACACAAGGATTGATAAATAAGAAGTGAATTCATGAATCTATACACAAGGATTGATAAATAAGAAGTGAATTCATGAATCCTGACAAGTAGGTATCGTGAAGGCTGGTGAAGGATGGTATCTTTGGAAGGTATTGTATGCAGAAGGTTATGGTGTGAGTCTGCTAGCTAACGCTAAATGGGAAATGTGCAAAATGGTGCGCAGTTCTGGGAATTTTTGTACTGATTGATATTTGAAAGTCTTTGTTGGTAAGTGACTGCAATTAAAAGAAAAGGTGACTTACAGTGAGGTTTGCTGGTGAATAAAGGGCAACATAAAGCTGTGGAGGAGATTAAAGAACATAGTGTCCCACGAGATGTTTGAGAGACTTCATGTTATCCTCTGCCTAATCTGAGGGAAAAATAGATGCTCTATTAACACGGGTCCAAATCTAAGGCGTGTCAGAGATGCATATACTGATGATCTTATTCGTGAATTACAAGGGAGACCATTTTGCTCTTAAAGCCATCAGTAAATTTAGGTCTACAACGGCCGAGAACTAGACCTACTTTTATGGAAAAAAAAAAAAAACATACATCTCAGATTAGCCAGAGAATGTTCTCCTAAAGTTTCTCACATACCTTTTGGAACATTGTATACTCAACCACTTCGGACCGATGATGATAGAGAATACTCTTGCTATCACCAGACAATACTAGTTCTTCCACTTTAACTTGGTCTGAACTTTCGTCCTTTCGTAGCTTGTTTTCCGTAGTACATCAGTAGAAAGCGCAAAACTATTGCACTATCATCTTGCCATTATAGTACTGCTTGATTAGTATAAAATTCTATTATAATCAATTGCTACAACGCAGGATTTTTATTGGAAAATGCCAATTTTAGACTAGGTTAGAGTAAAAACAACGTAAATGAGGAAATATATATATATATATATATATATATATATATATATATATATATATATATATATATATATATATATATATTATATATATATATATATATATATATATATATATATATAGATATATTTATATATATATATATATATATATATATATATATATATATATATATATTGTTACATAGCCTATGATTTCATCATCCTTTGTGTAATTTTAACGCACAGTTGCTGCATGTTTGATCACGAGCGTGTTCTGCCTCAGTCCCCCCCTTCTACCGTTATAGTAGAGTAAGTCGTTCTCTCTGTTATACTTTGTGAGATTTTCAGCTCTCTGTCCCCATGGCTTCATTTGCGCGTCCTCTTACAAGTTGTATCAGGCTCTGCCGGCCCCTATATAATGAGCTCAGTCTCTGCATCATTGCCACTTAGATCTGCTCCTCATTTTGTTCACATCTCTGTCCTCCCCTGTACAGATATTATTATTATTGTGAGTGCTCAAGAAATCTCCAACCATCTAGCAGCTGTGTGTAATTTGAGTATAACTGTTGTTGCATTTTTTCTTGTACTGTATAGCATAAGTTTAATTTGTAGGCCTAGTGAAGTTTTTGTAATTCATGTGGGGTTCTTTATGTCAGCCATTTTTGATAATAGTTTGTATCTGTAATTATTTATCTGGCATTCACTGAGTATTATCTGGTATCTCATTTTATCAGGGCTGACTTAGATAAATTTACTCTTGCTAATTTCGTGTTAATAGAGGCTATTGCAGTTAACCATATATTTAACCTGTTTTTGCCATTACATTATCCTTATGAGTCCTGAATGTTTTATTGTTAGTTTGAGCATTAAACTTTGACTTGTAATTTTACCTAACTCTTTGTTTTGAACCTGGAACTTTACGCAGGACAGTAGTGATTTTAGTATTCTCACTTAAAGTGTACATTATCTTTCTCTGTTCCAGCAACATAAATTTGGCGACCTCGCCAGGATATTTCAGGATATTATCATAAGGATATTGTTTGATATTTTGTGACTGTGATATATTCATGATGGCTACTATTTCTACACTTGATGAAGCCAAAGATTTTTGTCAAATGTGCAAACACTGTGTGATATAGAAAACAGAACAAAGAATGAACTTAAGATTGTTGCTCAACAATTGGGATTTGTTGTTTGCTCTCATCAGTCTAAAAGATCAAATTGTTGCCATGATTAATGAAAGCTTGTTTAATGTAACTCCTCCAAATGAGCAAACGCAGATTGAATTAGCTAAGTTACAGCTAGCCCTGCAGGAGGCCCGTGCTAAGGAGGCTGAGTTTCGCACAAGTTGAACTTGCTAGGATTCAGGCAGACCATGAGTATCGCATGAAACAATGTGGAACTGGATCATCTAGCTCTGATGATTTTGATGTGGCTAAAAATGTTAAACTTGTCCTCCTTTTAATGAATCTGATTTAACAAAGTATTTTCAGTTGTTTGAGAGGGTAGCTACAGGTTTTAATTGGCCTAAGGAGTATTGTAGTACTCCTTCAAACTGTTCTCACCCGGTAAAGCTCAAGTAACTTATGCATCTTTGCCTCAGGATCAGTCTGATAATTATGATGTAGTAAAGAGCTTGATTCTTAAGGCCTATGAGCTTGTTCCTGAAACTTATAGAGTAAAATTTAGGACAACTTACAAGCAAGATAAGCAATCCCATGTTGAGTATGCAAGAATCAAAGAAGATTTGTTAGAGCAGTGGTTAAATTCTAAGAATGTGGATTCTGATTTTGGTAAATTTAAGCAGATGATTTTGCTGGAGGATTTCAAAAGGTGTATTAGTAAAGATGTAAGCCTATATCTTGATGAGAAAAGAATAGATAATTTGTCTGATGCTGCAGTTTTAGCTGATGAGTATGTTCTCACTCACAAGAGATATTCTAGAGAAAAGGAAAGCTGAGAGTAAATTACGTTGCCTCTACTCAGAGTACAGGTAACAGGAAGAGAATAGGATGATGTTTCTCAGGAAGTAAATACCAGCTTCACCTCTAGATTTCAGAAAAGTAAATGTACTTATTGTAGTAAGCTTGGTCATACTACGGAGAGATGTTTCAGGAGACAGCGTGATGTGAACAAAAAGGAGTCTTTAAATATTCAGTCAATTGGTCTAGTGTCCACTCTTGAGAGTTCCCAGAATTCTTTAACCGAGTTAACTGAACCTGCTTTGAGGGTAACTTAAATTCTCATGATGGAGCTCCTCTTTTGAGCAGTAACGTGGGTGACACTCTCAAGAGTTCATGTGCTAATTTCCTGTCTGATGGTTTTGTCAGTCCTCTGGACAGTAATGACAGAAATCAGTTAAAAATATATCGTGATACAGGTGCTTGCCAATCCCTTATGCTGACCAGTGTTCTAGGCTCTAATGTTAATTCCTCTGATGAAACTGTAATCTTAAAAGGTGTAGGGAATAATTACTTCTCTGTCCCTCTGTGCAGAGTGAATTTAGAGTCTGGTTTTGTTAATGGTTCCGTTATGGTTGGGTTGGTTGAGACACTCCCAATGTCAGGTGTAACTTTCTTACTTGGAAATGATATTGGTGGAAGTCAAGTGTGTCAGCTCCTCAGTTGTCTAGTGAGCCAGTGGCTGTGTCCCAGGATTGTGATGTCCCTGATGTGTTCCCTGCATGTGCTGTCACTAGGGCTAAGTCCTAAAGTTACTGGTGATTTAGAGGATAATGATGATGATGATGTTATCCTAGCTGACACTTTTCTTGCTAATTTGGACCACTCACCAGATGAGGCAGTACCCGTAGTGATGATAATTTGTCTCGTCAAGAGTTGGTTGAGTTGCAGGTTGCTGACCCTGAGTTGAAAGGTCTAGCTAACTCTTAACACACAGTGAAGAAGAGTCAGCCGGTGCTTCTACTTGTTATTATGTAAAGTCAGGAGTACTTATGAGAGTGGAGACCCTAACAGCATCAGCCGACTGTGAATGGGAGGTTGTACATCAAGTTGTCGTCCCTCGTGTTTGTAGGCAGGATATCATTAGAGTGGCTCATGATTCCAGTTTGGCAGGACACCTTGGAGTGAGGAAGACTGTGGCACGCGTTTTGAAACACTTCTACTGGCCAGGTATCTTCAGGGATGTTTCCTGGTATTGTAAGTCTTGTCACACCTGTCAAGTTGTGGGGAAGTGTAATCAGACCGAAAAGGTTGCACCTCTAGTTCACATTCCTCCTTTTGAGGCGCCTTTCACCCGTGTGTTGGTGGATATTGTGGGCCCTCTTCCTAAGACTTCTTCAGGATTTTCTTATGTGTTGACCATGATTGATATGGCTACTCGTTATCCTGAAGCCATTCCACTTAGAAACATCTCAGCAAAGAACGTGGTTAAGGAAATGCTAGGGTTCTTCACAAAGTTTGGTCTGCCTAAGGAGGTACAGTCAGACCGAGGAAGTAATTTCATGTCAAATGTTTTCAAGCAGTCTCTGAAAGAGTTGGGCATCTCCCAGATCACGTCTTCAGCTTACCATCCCCACACCCAAGGAGCGTTGGTGAGATATCATCAAACACTCAAATCGATGCTCAAGAAATACTGTTTGGAACATCAGAAAGACTGGGATAAAGGTCTTCCATTCGTTGTGTTTGCTGCAAGAGAATCTCCAAATGAATCACTGGGCTTCTCACCTTTTGAACTACTGTTTGGCCATGAAGTAAGAGGACCCCTTAAGTTACTCAAGGAATGCTGGCTGTCGGAGGAAGATGACGTCAACCTGCTGGAGTATGTGATGAAGTTCAAAGAACGGCTGTCCACTGCTTTACAGCTGGCGAGAGAGAATTTAGGAGTTGCTCAGGAGAAGATGAAGACTTGGTATGACAAGAAGTCCAGGTTACGCCACTTTCAGCCAGGAGATCAGGTTTTGATTCTCCTACCAGTTCATGGGCAACCTCTTCAAGCCAAGTTTAGTGGCCCTTATTTCGTGGAGAAGAAACTCAGTGATGTCAACTATGTCATCGCCACACCAGATCGTAGAAAGAACAAGCAACTATGTCACATCAACATGCTAAAGTTGTATCACAGGCGGGACGAAAATAACCCAGTCTGCACTGTAGCTGTTCCACCCGAGTCTGCAAGTGAAGCTCTCCCATGCAGTATGAACCTGAGTGATAGTTTGGGGAAGAATCCTGATATCATGAATGATCTCCAGACTAAGCTTTCTCATCTACCACCCAAGGAAAGGCAGGAGTTTTCGGCATTACTGCAGGAGTACCCGCAAGTGTTCCGTGCCACTCCAGGAAGAACCACTGTGTTGATGCATGATGTCGATGTTGGAGACGCAAAGCCAATTAAGTTGCCTCCTTACCGTGTGAACCCAGTGAAAGTTCCTCTCATCCAGAAGGAGCTTGGCTACCTGTTGGACCACAAGATGATTGAGCCCTGTCAGAGCGAGTGGAGTTCTCCTGTCACTCTAGTCCCTAAGCCAGGTGGGTCACAGAGGTTTTGCATCGACTACAGACGTGTTAATCAGATAACTAAAACAGACACTTACCCTCTCCCCCTCGTGTGGAAGATTGCATAGACAAGATCGGAAAGGCTAGGTACATAAGTAAGTTTGATTTGTTAAAGGGATACTGGCAAGTACCTATGACTGAATGTGCTAGGGAGATCTCATTTTTTGTAACATTAGGAAAGACCTTTGCATGGTCTGTAATGCCATATACAGATTGTTTTAGAGTAATAAGAAATTTCCTTTGTAAATTTCTTTTTTCTTTGTGGGAAGGTGTTACATAGCCTATGATTTCATCATCCTTTGTGTAATTTTAACGCACAGTTGCTGCATGTTTGATCACGAGCGTGTTCTGCCTCAGTCCCCCCCTTCTACCGTTATAGTAGAGTAAGTCGTTCTCTCTGTTATACTTTGCGAGATTTTCAGCTCTCTGTCCCCATGGCTTCATTTGCGCGTCCTCTTACAAGTTGTATCAGGCTCTGCCGGCCCCTATATAATGAGCTCAGTCTCTGCATCATTGCCACTTAGATCTGCTCCTCATTTTGTTCACATCTCTGTCCTCCCCTGTACAGATATTATTATTATTGTGAGTGCTCAAGAAATCTCCAACCATCTAGCAGCTGTGTGTAATTTGAGTATAACTGTTGTTGCATTTTTTCTTGTACTGTATAGCATAAGTTTAATTTGTAGGCCTAGTGAAGTTTTTGTAATTCATGTGGGGTTCTTTATGTCAGTCATTTTTGATAATAGTTTGTATCTGTAATTATTTATCTGGCATTCACTGAGTATTATCTGGTATCTCATTTTATCAGGGCTGACTTAGATAAATTTACTCTTGCTAATTTCGTGTTAATAGAGGCTATTGCAGTTAACTATATATTTAACCTGTTTTTGCCATTACATTATCCTTATGAGTCCTGAATGTTTTATTGTTAGTTTGAGCATTAAACTTTGACTTGTAATTTTACCTAACTCTTTGTTTTGAACCTGGAACTTTACGGGACAGTAGTGATTTTTAGTATTCTCACTTAAAGTGTACATTATCTTTCTCTGTTCCGTAACAATATATATATATATATATATATATATATATATATATATATATATATATATATATATATATATATATGGCATGAATTATCGAAGTAAGAGGATTCAGATTACCTTTATTATTATAAAAGGTATATATCTCTTAAGCTGTAAAAGTCGTCTGCAAAACAGCCTTAATAAAGCAAAGAAAATTGCATCGTCAGGCTGAAGGAGTAAAACCTGATATTGCGAAATGGATGGCAAACCCACAGTTTCACTTACAACAGTAATATTTTACCTCTTCAGTAGGTGCTGGACAGGGACGCCTTCATGTGGTGGCACAGATATAACTAGATGACTCTACTTTCTGGTTACACACGTCCTACAGTTACTTTCCTATCCCCTGAAAGGAGGATGGTTGACCGTAGGAGAAATGCAATTTTAGCCTGCAGTTCACTGGATTCACGGTCAACAAGAGCATGGAACTGCCACTACTGCTACTGTTACTACTGCTGCTGCTGCTACAATTTCTACTTCTGCTACTACTACTACTACTACTACTACTACTACTACTAAGACTTTCCCTGCAGTATGCTGACGTCTATTAATATTAATTTTTACTCCCTCCAGACTATTTCATTTAACTTGGTTGAGTTCTCATGCCGCCAGCATTAATCAAGTCTTTCTCTATCCCTTCTGTAATAGACCTGTTTTTATATAAGGGAACTGGACCACTCTGGAATGAAGTCTTGATGTCAGGATTGTTTGAAATTCGTTGAGTCCTAGTTATGCAGCAGGATTAAGTCTCCTTGGTTACTTGTCATATTTATTCCCCAGTTTGACTACACCTGGCCATCATCTTAACTGAAAAGGAGTTATGAATCTTTGTTAAATGAAAAAAAAGGCATCTTTAGAGAGAAAATCGTATTATTAGCACAGTTTCAGCGTCTGAGGTAGCAGATGTAAAATTTAAAAGTCGTCACCGAGATGAAAGTGTTATTCAGATGGAAACGAACTATACAAATATACTCATTTCATCTCGTTGGTACTTGCACTATGGAAGGCTCAATGGAGGCTAACCATTTCTTCGACTCACTTGTAATTTTAACTTGGCCTACACATTCTCGCACTCAGTTTTAAGGTCATATTATCGGTGGCTTTGAATCTTCGAAATGCTTCCTCCTTTGCAACTTACTCCACGCTTAACACTTCAGTATCATCTTGTATGTTAATGGTGCAAATTATGTCGATATCAAAAGACATAAATAGCAGAGAAGAGAGTATTATAATAAGGTGTAGTAAACAAAATCACTCGGCAAGAAAGAGGTGCTATAAAACCTGCTTTGCAAATTACACTGGCCTTAGTCAAGCGTCAGTAACTACCTTCATTCTGTCACAGAAAGGGAGGGAAGTGTGTAAAGAGAATTGAATGTAGAGTTGTGTGAGGATGAATGATAGCGGGTGATATACAGGCATTGATAATTAGATAGCACACAGCACTGAGTCTGCAGAAAAATTGAATAAAATTGTTTTAATGCTTACAGTAATGCATGATGTGATTAGGAGAGAGAGAGAGAGAGAGAGAGAGAGAGAGAGAGAGAGAGAGAGAGAGAGAGAGAGAGAGAGATCGTGAATCGGCTCCATAAACTGTACCCCAGTGTCCAGTCTAAAACATATCCACGCATGTCATATGCAAATGAACAAGTCTGACAATTATTACAATTTCTCTGACCAAGCAATCTCACTTTTGTATCCGCCAGCAAAGAACAGAATGCACAGTTTCATTGTTCTAGTATCTAAATTACAAATGCAAAAACCTCATGACCAAGCCATGGGACTAAGACTGGTCAGATGCTGGGACCCTTACCGAACTTGGAATAGATGGATGATACAGCCAAAGAAAGATGCAGAAAGATGTTTCCACCATGAAGCCGAACGATAATATCAAATTAATAATATATATATATATATATATATATATATATATATATATATATATATATATATATAAACCATAAATAAAAAAATATATACTTTGTGTGTGTGTGTGTGTGTGTGTGTGTGTGTGTGTGTGTGTGTGTGTGTGTGTGTGTGTTTTCTTTCCCTTCCTTGGGCATGTAGAAAATGCAAGTTTTCGACTCAACAGTCATGGTTCATCGTACTAACACATTACCACCACTGTGGCGGGAAACGAATCTGAGACTCAGATGAGAGCCAGGCATATTTCGACTGTACCACGACCAGGTAAATGTTGTCTCTACTTGTCACATACTGGTACCCTCGCCCCATATTGTTGGCCTGGAAGGGCGGTTACAGCCTCCTGGTGCTAGAGCAAATATTCTGGTAACAGCGAGAAGTGGCGGAGAAGCGCTGCCCCTAGGGTACAGTGAGGAAAAGTTTTCCATCATTCGTCGCTGGTTGGTTAACGGAGCTCAGCAAAGTGAGGGCATGTGGGAGTGTATGATTTTTCCTTATTATTTCTTTAGGCTCCACGTGTTACACTCTGGAATCAGCTCAGTAATTATCGTGGATGTATTTACTCTCACAAGAACACATAAAATGGTACGTACACTTTCAAAGAATTAATTAAATTTGGCAAAAAAAAAAAAAAAAAAAAAACTTGCTAAAAAGCTCGCAAAACAGATTTTCTGAAATCAACCACTCACCAACTCTCAAAGTGATCCTAATTGTTCGAAAGTATTACACATTGGCTAACAGATTATATGCGTTTATGAAGTGAGTTGAGACTATTACAGTAATTATACGTGCAAATTTTCATGTCTTAAAATATGAAAGGTTAGTAAAAAATATATACACAACAAAGCCTTAGAAGTGAAATTCAGTACCGTAAATACCCAAAGCCAAACTCAAAGCATACTGCCGAACAAAGTGACCTCGATGGTGAGCTGAGGTGGGATGGGTGAAGTGAGGTGGCACTGTGGGTGAGAGAGAGAGAGAGAGAGAGAGAGAGAGAGAGAGAGAGAGAGAGAGAGACAGACAGACAGAGGAAAAAAAAATGGAAATGGATGATGAGGAACTGTAAGTAAAAGGCAGGGAAACATAAAACAAGTGTTGTGGGTGGAAATGAGTAAGTGGGATGGATTCAGATAGCAACAGGGTGGGGCAAGACACGTACACACAAACCGTGTGAAAGTTTGGTGTTATATGAAAAGCCACATTGACAATGACAAGGTATTAATCACAGTTATTCTTTTCTAGGTGGAACGGTCTGGGGTATTGGCGGATTGTGGGGCAGGACAGATCTACTAAAGTTGGGAGGTACAGGTAATTCTACATACGTGTGGTATTGGTTATAAATATTCTCCAAGTATGAAATAAGAACAATAACAGCAAAAGGAAACACAAAACTAGCAAAATACGCACGCTTCACGCCCAAGTACAATTATTTTCTTCCCTCCAGCGACCTTTGCCTTTGTCTTATGACCTTCACATTTAAATTTACCCTAGATATGGTACGTAAATACTACGACACATAATGTGACGGTCCTATGTCAAGACTTCCCAGAGAGGATGGACAGGCACACAGAAAGACCATAGCAATAAACCACAAACTTCACCTTTCCAATAAGGTCTCCCAAACAACCTGCCTGCCTAAAACGCCATGCCTCCCAAGAAACATGGTCAGCCTATCCAAATATACCTCCCCAGTAAATGCCAGACAGCCCAAGCAACCCTCCAAACTCCCAGAAGTTTCCAGCCTCCCTCCAGAAACCTGTCCTAACTTGAATGCCACAAATTTTCACCAAAATACAAATTTCATCCAAGCACCCGACTGCACCCTGCCCACAAACTCATCTCCCAGCAAACAAATTCTCCTTAACCAGAATTTCCTGACCCCCTCACCTTTCTTCCGGGCCTTAATTTACTTCATCGTCTTATTCGTCTTCTTTTTCTTCTTCTTCTTCTTCTTCTCCTTCTCTCTCTCTCTCTCTCTCTCTCTCTCTCTCTCTCTCTCTCTCTCCAGTCCAGAATAGTTCTATTCATTCTTTCTTCATCGTCCCTTTCCTCCTTTTGTTTCTTTTTTCTCTCGTCGATATTACAGCATTCTTCCATTTTTTTCTATTAATTTTTGTTTTTCTCTTCATTTTTAGCTTCCATTTCCCCTTCCTCCTCTTTTTCCTCTCACCCTCGCTCAAAATTTCCTTCCCCTTCCTTCCCTTTCTTAGTGGCTCTGATTGCAAACATTTTTGCTTCTCCTCTTTTCTTTCTCCCTTTTCATTTTAAAGGTCCTCCATTCATTCGTATTTTTTTCTTCATTCCTCTTCCTCATTGTCGTCCTCATCTTCATCATTCAAATCCTTCTCCCTTTCCATTGCTATTTATCTTCCTCTTCTGTTTATCTTCATTTTCATTTGGATTTTCTTTCATCTTCATACTTTACCAGAATTTTCTGCTTCATTCGCTTACTCTTCCCAGCATTGATTCACCCCCCTCTTACAAACTGGCAGACTCTCTCTCTCTCTCTCTCTCTCTCTCTCTCCAAGCTGTGGTTCATCCAATCCACATCTCATTCTTCTTTTACGTTTACTCTTCTTCTTCTTCTTTCCCTTCTCCTCCTCCTCCTCCTCTTCCTCCTGAAATAGACCGGTCGAGTCAAACCGGGAGTAATGACTGCAAAATTATGGGAATGCCTTTCCAATCCCATGAAGCAAAATACGTCCTCTTCAACAGGGCCGTAAATATCTGGAACAGGTTACCATCGGCTACCGTGAACAGTATCTCCGATAAGACATTATAAAAACGAAATACACAACTACTTGCACGAGAATCCTCATCTGACTCTGTTTCTGTTCGAATTACTTACTTTTTCCAGCTACACATAAGTTCGGTCCCCTCTTGTCGACAAAACACTCCCTAAACGTCGCGTCGCGTCACGTCATTATATATTTATCAATTTATTAAATGGAAATACAGTAAGATTAGCACAGACAAGGATCTGCACAGGTAACCCTGAGTTAATGGTCGCTACTTTTATTTTCACCTGTGAGGGGATGTGGATCACAGTTAGTTAAGTGACCATCATCGGGATTTTTCTAATTCACCACGGGTCACTGCTTCAGGCGGTAATTTGTGTAATTCTCCCGCATGGGAAAGTTCTTTGTCACAGTGATGCGAACGGAGTTGTGGCCTGAATGACTGCTGCCTGCCTTAAGTGGGCCATACACGCACAGGCGAGCCCGTCCGGTGGCCTGAAGAGGCCGGCCTCAACGAACAATGCTGTGCCCACACACGATTCAGTCGGCCTCACATCTCAGCTCAGTTGCAAGCGAAACGCCGTGGCGTGAGGATGGCCATGGATGTTCTGCTGCCCACAGATTACCTGGAGCTGTATACTATTGGGACTGTTACCGCGGCCTACAGTATATTGCAAATAATAGAAACACGAGGAAAAAAAGGACCAAAAGGGCAAAAGACTGGTTGATGAGGAGGAGTAAATTGTCCCATCTGACTCTGTTGAAAGCACTGCAGTGGGAGAAAAATTACTCGTTTAATTACTTGAGGATGGACGAGCATTCCTATCTGCAGCTGTTGTCACTAGTTTCCCCTATAATAAAGAAGGATACCTGTATGAGGAATGCTATTTCACTGCATGAAAGACCGACAGCCACACTGAGGTTTTTGCCACAGGTTGCTCATACGAGGATTTAAAATTCTAACGCACAACTGACACAAGAGTGATACCTGACGGCCTACGGCACCCCACAAACGCTCAGTTTGCCTGAACCTTACAGGAGCCTGACCACGAAAATCTGTCAGCGAAAGATCCCGGGAAGACCGTTGAGGCCGCCTGCACAGGCGCCTGTTCCCTACCCACACACGCCCATGTCTGCATGAGCGGACCGGCCAGTCCGGCCTCTTCAGGCCACCGGACGGGCTCGCCTTTGCGTGTATGGCCCGCTTTAAAAGCGCCAGGCAAGGCTGCCACACCACCCCTGAACATCCACACTGTGCACTGTGCAAGTATGTCTTCAGACTCCCCGTTACATCACTGTATCCATACAGTACAGTACATAATGTCATGCCCTATACATTTATTTATTTGATTATTCATTTTACTTTATTTCTCTTTCGGGTAGCTTGTAGACAAAGTGTTTTAAAATGTAATTTTTCCTTTTCAGTCTTTCTTATGAAATTTCCACGTCAGTTTTTTCATGCTGCATGGTGGTCTTTCTCACTTTCTTCCTGGAGGGCATGGAGGCGGGGGGAGCCTTCTTGCTTTACTATCCTTATCCATCAGCATGAAGAATTAGATCTTGTAGTCATAGTCTACTCTGTAACAAGCAGCCTCGAAAGGACCATAAAATCTGTTGCTGTTTGCTTTCCTGTGTATTCCTTTGTATTCCTTCTCCTCCTCCTCCTGCTACTCCTCTTCCTCTTTTTGTACTTGTCTCGCATGGGAAAATTCCTTGTCTCAGTGGAGTGAACGGAAATGGGGCCAGATTGACTGCTGCCCACCTTAAAAGGCGCCAGGCAAGGCTGCCGCACCACCCCTG
>NC_136958.1:32306392-32311392 GCF_032717465.1 Coenobita brevimanus | reverse complement strand
AAATTTTGTGTGTATGTATTCAGATCCATTAAAGTTTGATTATAAATGTGTTTTTTCATGTTTCCAAAAAATGGGTGCGTCAGACCCAACGAATGTCGGGAAGAGGTATGTAATGAACGAACGCTCCTAAGGGTTAATGAAATAAAGAGAGAACTGTGGGTTTCATAGATAACAACCAAATTGGAGAACATGGCAGCCGCTGAGGAGAAGAGTTAAGGAGATCAGAAGAGAGGAAAATAGTTTATCAAGATTATGAAGTACCAGATGGATGAACGGGAAGTGAAGTAAAAGGCAAACAATGATGGCGCCAGAGCTTTGCAAGACCGCATAATAAAAAGAATAATAATGATATAACAAAAAACTTTGCATGAGAAACCTGATACCAGTAGTCAGGCTGGACGAAACAGCAGAACCAGAAAAACAAAGGCGAAGAGGGAAAAGGTAAAAAGAAGAATAAATTGATTATAATTGTTCTAGTAAAAGAAAGTGACGAGAAGCCAAGTTATAAACAGACAACACAAAAGAATTCTTCTTGCTTTACGATTCTCTTTCCTGACTCAATCCCACAAGAATATCATTTACTGCTACATAAAACTTAAATTCTTCCTTACTACACCAAACTGTATTCTTCTGCCTTACTGCATAAAGCTTAATTTCGCTTACTTCGGAATGTCTCCATTGGTAAGACTTCGAGCTTTACTTCCGTGTCACGTTTTCACTTTGCATTTTACTGATTTGCTCGATCTGTTAGTGCGTTTTTTTTTCCTTCGTATATAACTGATTTTATTTTATTATTTTTGTTATTTCTCACTAGTAAGTATCCATTGATGCAAATATGAGAAAATATTTGGTTTACTTCCATTTCAGACTTTCATTTAATCTCTTTTAGAATTTGTTATATCTCTCATTGCTGCAGTATTCTTCTTTAAGTTTTCCATTTTTTTTTTCATATTTGCTCTCTCTCTCTCTCTCTCTCTCTCTCTCTCTCTCTCTCTCTCTCTCTCTCTCTCTCTCTCCTTTTTTTCTCATACCATCTTCCTTCCTCTCACTCATTTTTTCTCTTCTTCTTTCTTCCCCATACTTCTCCTTCCCCTCAGTCTCTCCTTGTGTCCCTCCTCCCTTTTCTCTCCTCACCTCACCCTTCCATTTTCTCTCACTCTGCTCTCTCCATTTTTCTTCTCACCTCCTTCCTTCCTTCCTACCTGCATATCTCTCTCCTACCCTTTACTTTAGGTTTTACGTTCAGTTTTTCTGCCTGACTGCCCGCTTGCATCTGTGCCTAGCAATTTCTGACATTTTCCTTTTGCTTATCAGTCTCTGTTTCTTCCGTTCTCATTTTTTTCTTTTTCACTTTCTTCCTTGCCTCGTTTCTACCCTGGTCCATCAGTCTCCGTGCCTACGTTTTTATTTTCCTTTTGTCAGCCTCCCAGCCTGTGTGAATATGTATCTTCTCATTTTTGTCACTGTGCTGTTCTTTGTCATTCTCTGTTCCTGTCTTTCCGTTCTTTTATTTTCCATTTATTTTTTGCCTTCTTTCCTTCCTTTCTTCCTACCTCTACCTACCCCATCTCTCCCAGTTTTATGCCAACAGTCTGCCCTGCTTACTTGCCTTAGTCACACTCTCCCCAATTCCTCCATTTTCCTTTAATCACTCACCACTCGGTAGGGGCGCCTTCATGCAGTGGCGCCGATATAACCAAGGTGCTCCGTTCCCCGTGTGTTTTTTTTTCTTCGGATACACTCAGTCATCCCGTCATATTGGCAACGTCGGAATGAGTTCAGGGAGAAACGGTTACGCAACGTCGAGCCTTGGCTCGGGAATGGATGAAACAGTTAGTTAATCAAACCAACAACTCTTCCGAAAAGCCGTGTTTGGACACTGAACAAACCTATACCTAATCAATTTAGGCCTACCCTAATGTTAACCTACCATAATACCTTACTTTGTTTGGAGGAAGACGAAGGTACAACGTTGCTGAGTCCGTTCTCAAGGCACTCGATCCGACGATGTCAACATGACTTGGTGACCAATTATACCCGGAAAAAAATAAAATTGCTACCCGGTTATATAAATGTCCCTCCACTCCTCAGTCCCCCAAAGAGGCTGGCGACGTGTAGAAGGAGACTTCAGCATGCAGTTCACCGAGTTCACATTCCGATGTGCATGGGTTACAGCAGCAACTACTACTACTACTACAACTACTCTTACAATTACTATTACTGCTACTAGTACTACTACTTGTGCCACTTTTACTGCTACTGCTACTACTATTATTACTACTAGTACCACAACTGCTGCGACTGCTGCTAGTGTTACTACTACTACTACTTCTGCACAACATCTACTGTACTTCTACACTACTATTTCGATTCCACGACTACTACAGCTACTACTCCTGTTACTAATCTTCATTCTTCTCCTCCTCCTCCTCCTCTTCCAACTACTACCACTACTACTACTTTTAATCCTACAATATGCAACTACTGCTACTACAACTACTACTACTACTACAATACTACTACTACTACTAACACCACTACTACTCCTACTGTCTATCTATCTATCTATTGCCAGACGCCTCAATCCCGCTTGGGGTGGCCACAAACAAATCGCCTCCAAGTCGCCCTGTCCCCCGCCATTTCACTGCCCTGCTCCCAACTCACACCCCCCTCTCTCATATACCTCTCCACCCCATCCCTCCATTTCATCCTCCGCCTCCCCCGCCCTCTTCCCCCCTTCCACCTCACTCACATACACTCTCTTCGTCAGTCTTTCACCCTCCATCCTCTCCACATGGCCAAACCACCTCAGTGTGTTCCTCATAACGCTACCTATCACATCCACTCCACACCACAATGCTCCTTTATATCCTCACGTCAGCCTGTCTCTCCATGTGACTCCACAGGCTCCTCTTAAATAACTCATTTCCACTGCTCTCACTCTTGACTTGTGTCCTTCCAACAACGTCCAAGCTTCATTTCCATATGTTAGAGTTTGTATCACAATACTGTCATGTAGTAACTTTTTCACTTCCATGCTCACTTCCCTGTTTCTTATCACTGCTTTCAAAGAACCAGATGGTCCGTTTTGCCCTTTTTCGTGTTTTTCTTTGGTCACCCCTGACGAAGTAGGTGTTTTTTTAATTCCATGCTCACTTCCCTGTTTCTTATCACTGCTGTACCCTTTCAAGCACTTCACCCTCCAAACCTCCATCCTTACTCATCACACTACCCAAGTACCTGAACGTACTCACAATTTCCAATTCTTCACCATCCAACCTCGCTGTACATTCACTGACTTCACCGCTCTCAAAAACCATCACTTTACACTTCCCTACATTCACCTTTAGATTCCGTTTCTTACACACTCTCCCAAACTCATCCACCAAGCCTTGCAGCTCCCCTTCGTCTTCACTCAACAACTCAGTATCATCTGCAAACAACAGTACAGGGAGTTTCCAAACACTATCCCCTCTCACCAGGGCCACTCCAACATCCACTACCCTACCTTGTACCTCTTTTATTACCCCATCCATGTACAGATTGAACAGCCATGGAGACATGACACATCCCTGTTTCAACCCAACTTTCAAAGAGAAAAATTCACTTAGTTCACCATCCACACGCACTGCAGCCTTCGCACCATCGTACATACTCTTCACAGCATTCAGCAGCTTCCCATCTACTCCATATATTCTTAACACTTTCCACAATCCTTGTCTATCCACCCTGTCATATGCTTTCTCCAAATCCATGAAAGCCGCATACAACTTCTTTCCCTTCTCTACAAACTTTTCCACTAAAGATCTAAGAATGAATATCTGATCTACACAACCTCTTCCCTTCCTGAAGCCTCCCTGTTCTTCTCCAACTAATTTCTCTGTTCTTTCTCTAGCTCTGTCAATAAGTACCCTACCATACACTTTTCCTATTATACTAAGAAGACAAATGCCCCTATGATTACCACACACTTCTTTTTCCCCCTTTCCTTTGTACAAGGGAATAATTATACCTGACTTCCAATCCTCCGGGACTCTACCTTCCTCCCAGGCCAATCTGCACATCTTCCACATCCATTCTGCTATTATCTCTCCCCATGCTTCAGCATTTCACCACACACTCCATCAATTCCTGGGGCTTTCCCTGATTTACCTTTCTTCATTGCTTCCACAACTTCTATCCTACTGATTTCTTCCTGTCTTCTCACCTCCCTCCTTCTCCCAGCCATTCTTCAGCCTCTTATACTCGCATTACTTCCATTCTCTATGTTCAACAATTCCTTAAAGTGTTCTCTCCATCTGCTCACTTTTTCTCCCTTCTCCACGAGTAATCTACCATTTTTATCTTTCACTCCCCTGCTAACTTCACTTCCACCCTGTCTTACTCTTTTCACCTCTTTCCAGAACATTTTCTTACAGTCCCTCCACTTTACACTCAAATTCCTTCCAAATTCCTCATCCACTCTCTTCTTACTCTCTCTTACTAATCTTTTCACCTCTCTCTCTCTTTCTACATATAACTCTCTCTCTTCCGTCTCTCAACTTCTTTTCTCATCCATTCATTATATGCTTTCTTCTTTTGTGCCACACCCTGTCTCACCTCTTCAGTCCACCACACTGTTCCTTGCACCCCCCTCCGTCTTCTCTTCCTTCCACACACCACATGACATGCTGCACATATTTCTTCTGTAAATATCCTACACACACCTTCCACGTCTCCCATCTGCTCCAATTCATATTTGCCCATCGTTCCTCCACTTCTCTCTTATACTCTGCCTTTTTCTCATCCTCATGTAACCTTTCCACTCTCCTTGCAACTACTCCTTCCTCTCGTCTTTCCCTTCTTCTATTCCTCCATCTTACTTGAATCCTAATTCTGGCCACCACCAAGTAGTGGTCAGAAAGTCCACTCCCCCAACCTCTATAAGCTCTTGCATCCATTACACATCTTCGCATCCTTTCATCTACACACACATAATCAATCATTGCCTTCCTTTCATT